>NW_007580282.1:57062-73657 GCF_000690725.1 Stegastes partitus | reverse complement strand
GTGTACCTGTAGTTTACTCCTCTGTGCTCTGTTTAGGTCTGTAATTTAACTTCAGAAAAGAAACCAGTGGAATGCAGTGTGTCTGCTCTGTCCTGATGTCCGGAGACTTGTTGGGACGCCAGATACCTTTTTTTGTGAGACCTGTGGATGTTTCACATAGTGGCTCTGTGAACTCACTGCACATCTGAATTCGCTGAGCCTTTTCAAAATGGTGCGTACAGTTCTGTCGGTTGGTTTCTGCTGTATGATATTGAATAATTGAACAGGAGGAATTTCCAACGGAGCCGATAGCATGTTGGTCTCAGTAGCAGAGGGAACACCAGCACAGCATGGTTCATCCATTATACAGCAGTCAGAGTAACTGAGCATGTCTTCATGTCCTCATACACACCATCTCAGAGGCTGGTGCAGTAGGTCTGCACAAAATTATAAACCCCCTGGATCATGCGTGGATTTAACATTTTCCTCTGGGTGTTCTGAAATATGGTGCGACATGTATACTGAAAAATCTGAGAAATTGAAGCATCAAACAGAAATAATGATTTTTAAATTCTTTGTCTGTACAGAAGGATTTGAAGAATTTAGTTTGGGATTGTCTTTAAGCAGGGCTCTTATCTGGAGAAGTAAGAAGATGTGCTGTGGCTGATAAAGAGAACCGAGACTGTTTTCATAATCAACAAACTGGTTTGTACACATTATATTTAAATTAAAGTAGTTCAGAATCACTAACTAAGAGCCTGTATTGCAGCTCTGAATTAGTCAGGTCTATCTCCAAAATGTACAACACTGTAGGGTTTTAGCCACAATATTTATATTAGTTGGGTTCAGTTCCATAACTGATCATTCCATTGTGTATATATTTATTATTATACTAGTTTGGTTAATCCTCAGAATTATCAACACTGTACAGTCTCAGCCTTACTCGGGTATAATCTGTAATGTTTAGTCCCATTAAGTTACTTTACTTTTTAATCTTTTTAACTGAACTGCTGTAGCGTTTGTTGTCTTGATCTTGTTTGTGTCGCATGTTTGTGATCTTAGTTGTTTATAGAATTTGGTTCCATCATTCGTCTGATTTCATATTTGTTACAGGATAAAGCACTTTGTAACTTTGTTTTCGATTGGTGTTATACAAATATGATTAATATTAATAATATTGTGCTTCATGGGGTTTTTCATTTTTTTTAGTTTTTAGCTTTTTTGCGCATTTAAAATGTGTTGGAACTTACAGAAGTCCACCCCAAACGAAGGTATTCTCTCCCATAGAAAACATCGCTTCTGACCTGCCTGATGCGTCTCGTTTGAAGTTTTAATAGCTTTTCCTCCGGTAGAGTCACTTGGTTCTCTCTGCCTACACTCACAGATCTGAGGTAGCAATATCTGACCACTGTTGCCTTGTTTTCGTCGGGCCAGATGCAGGACAGCCAACATTTACTCTTTTTCTACTGGTTCATCTGTGGACTAGTTTACCGATTAGTCCAATATTCAAACAATACATTTTCCTCCAAAAAAGCAAAGTGACCATTTAATTTCATTTAGTTTTGTTTTACTTTGACAAACTGCGTGTCACTGTATAATGCACCACAGCACAACATGCAAACAAAGCTTAATATTAAAACTTAAATCTGTTGTGTGAAACTAGCAACTTCCACATGATGAAAATAAATCTGAATAAGTAAAAATACTATTATTTAGGTCAGAAGTGCAAGTCTAAAAGAAATCTGAGTTTCTATTAAACCCTTTAACAAAATAAAAAAGTTCAGTCTGTCTGTAAAACAAAGTGCATCATAGACACAATGGATGTTTTTGGAGCACAGAGCAGCTAAAGCAACTCCGTCTCTCCCTATTGAGTAATATTTCTCTGGCTTTGGTAGTGAGTTTCTTTTCCATTTCAGCTGTAGGTCTTTAAAAAGTGAGCAAACTAAGAGTGGGTGGAGCTTGAGTTTAAACAGCATCAACCAATTTGCGTTTATTTCTGTGTCTGTGCTCCGGTTTTCCCTTTGTCTTATATCGTATTGTTGCCCCGCAGAGCAGCCCAGAACAGGAACTGAGAGCCCTGTGGTTCTTAGCAACTGTTACCATGGCTTCAGTCCACCCTGCCTCGATCTTCCACTGGACACTGTGTTTGTGTCTGAGGGAAGGACTTGGCCTGGTGTCAGTGCATTTCTTCCTGTAATAGCAGACAGGCACTTCCTGCAAGCCGAAGGCAGAAGGGAGGAGATGAAAGAGATGAGATCTCTGCCTTTAATGAGACCTCGGCTCACAGTTTGGACAGATGGAGGAAGGTGTAGTTCAGTGTCGGTCGGACTGCTTTCATTTTCTAAAGAGTTGTTCCGATTGTCGAACGTGAGCAGTAAGAGATTTGCCGGCCCTTTAGCAAAACCTTTTTTTTTTTAATTTTTAGTCAAGCAGCTGGTATTAAATGCTTACTTTTGTGCCTAAAGTTGGTGAGAAGACTGACACCCCTCTCATGTCTGTAAGGTAAATATGTAACTCCAGCCTGTTGGCTTAGCCGAGCAAAAAGCATCTGCATAGCAGGGACCAGCTAGCCTGCCGCCGCCCAGAGCTAACCAAATCCAGCTATCAGCAGCTCTAAAGCTCACTTATCACTGAATACATAACCAACAGGAATATGTTTGAAAAATACTGAATGACTTGTATAACCACAGGGAAAATGCATCCTGTTGCATGAGAGGATAACAGTACAGGGTCAGCGAGACAGAAGCCTCCATGAATTTAACTCTGTGTACGGTGTAAAAGAGCATGTGTAAAGTCAACCAGAACTGTGGTGCAAATTGTGCAGATTCTGGTAATGTAGGAATAAATGCAGTTATTGCCAATAAACACAGGTTTATTGACTCTTTATACACATGAGGTAAACGGACGATGGCGCAACGGTGCAGAGAGCAACGTTTCTGGAGTGATATGTTTGCAGGTATCTAATATAAAGTATATGAAGTGGTTCAGAGTCGTGGATTCACTCACAGTTGTTCCTGTGATAAAATACCGATTGAATTGTTCATCACAGTGATTATGTGCAGCAAATATCGAATCTGGTAATCTGCTGTTGCTGCAATACGGACTTTATTGTTTGTTTCTTACAGTTTGGTTTACCATCTTGTTTTTTCCAGGCGTCTGGCCAGAGAAGCTGTGGCGAGCCACAGACTGTGAATGCTGATTCCAGAGGAGCATGAGTCATGACCTCGGTGGTTCTGGTCGACACTGGTGGGACAGTGGTGGAGTATGTAACAGCTGAGGAGGATCCACAGCAGGTGTGTTGGGAACAAGCTCAAGAAAAAGTAACACTGGAACTGCAGCTCACAATAAAATATCACATTTTTTGTTCAAATCTATCCGTCTCGAATTCTTTCTGGCTTTCTCCATCAGGACGGAGAGTGCGAGGTGGATCTGGAGCTGGAAGGAGAGGTGGAGGATGAGTGTGAAGCTGAGGAGGCCTGTGAAGACACACAGGAAAGGGAGGAGGCTGATGACTACCCAGCAGTTATAGTTGAAGAGCTGCCTGGCGCCAGCCTGGCCGAGGAGCAGGGTTACTCAGCCCAGGTGGTGGTGTATGAAAATGAGGCCTATCTCATGCAGGAAGTGGCCGATGAGCAGGAGGTGGAGACAGAAGGGGAAGCAGGTGAGGCACAAATATTCCTGATTTTGTAAGACGTCTTATTTTTATACCACCAAATGACTGGTGATGATCAGACAGTCTCTGCTGCAAGACAGAGCACAGAACTTACCGCTCAGAACAGTAAACTTTGGTTGTTTAAAAGGTAATTCTGGTTTATTTCAACCTGGTATATTTATGTGACTATCGTAGCTCAGTGGATCAAGCTTAATCTCTACTTCCATTGTAGAGGTTCAGGGAAGCAAGGAGTCGTACAAAAAGGTGTTTTAAAGTAAAACCTTTCCTGCAGCTTTCCAAAATATGTGATTTTTACATGAGTCATTCTAAACTGAAGAGATTCAGTAAAAATCAACTGGATGTCTCTTCTGTTCTTGAAAAAGTCTTCAAGAACCAAACCCGACTCCTCCAGTTGCTTTTTACTGAAGCTCTTAGGATTACCATGACTTAAATGACTGAGAATCCAAACAGACATTCATTGTAAACATTTGTACTTGGGTCTGACTGAAAGTAAACACATAAATCAGCCACTTCGAACAACAGTTTAGCTAACTGCATTAAGGATGTCCATCTGGGACGGCTTGCCCGCTGACCTAATCACCTTGCATAAGATCAGCTTGTGTATTCGTCCACATATGCTGTTTGCACATGTGAGGTTGACTTTCTGGAACCTCAGTAGGTAAATGCAAGGGTGGATTACCCTGTGGAGCATTGCAAAGTTAGCATGAGTCACAGTAACCACATCAGTGTGAAATAAATCAGGTTGAAATATACTGAAATTGTCCTTTGAGCATGATGAACAGTTTCTTTCTATCTTCTGGACTTGTGAGGCATTTATATTTATGTCTCTTCTATATAAGGGCTGACTAATATTTTGATGAGCACAGCTTGAAGAGCAATGCAAAGGTTCACATTCACACAGTTGCATATTTTCTGCTGCACTCAGAGTCACACTGGCAAATCTGCTAAAACTTGAAGTTAATTTTTGCCCTGACTGCCTCATACTACTGGGTTCTTGTGAGTTCTCATGAATCTGGATCTAAACACCAGTTTCAAGTGTTGCTTTTGTTCAGTGGTTTGGGTTTCACTGAGTCATATTTGTCACGTGATTCTACCAGCAGCACCAGAGGAAGTCTGGCAAGTCAGGCTGTTGGGTTCACAGACCTCTGTGTCCAGACACTGCCACCTTGTGGTTATTTTTGGACAGTTAACGCCTCATGAAGGTGTCCAGTATTACCTCATTAATCATCAGTTAATCCCCTAGGCTCCTTTCAGACATGCATTCCTTTCCATTAGTCTGATGGAATCTGAATGTGTCGGCTGAATGAGTATCCGGGTCACTTTTCTGTACAAGCTGCGACAGATTTCTTACTCAGTCAAACCTTATAACGTTAACAAGTATTATTTTTAATACATCACAAGACTGAACTGCATGCAGTCATATTTATACTTACACAAGAAACATGCTTCAACTTGTGTGAAGCAGTGTGGTGAAGGATTTTTTTTTCACATTTCAGCACCGATATTGGTACAAAAACATCACAAAGAGCAAAATCACAAAAAATCTTTCACTTCGCCCAACAACTTCAAATCTATTACAAATTGAAATGTCCATAAAAATATAACTTTTACTGTGATTAATACAGAACAGGCCAGAATAATGAGACTCCCCAATAATTAATGCAATCTGGATTATTACAAAACATTAACAGGAGCAGAAATTGAGTTTGTTGCTTCTGTTTGTCATAGACTTCACTCTGAGTTTATTAAATACCTGCAGCATCAGACAGCAGCAGCGTCCATATGAGCATCTCTAAAGTGAGCTGCACGCATTTACTCATGTTGAACAACAGCAGCAACTTCATTAATTACTTGTAGTTCTAAATAATCTCCAATATGGAGACCGGATCAATCAGGATCTTTGGTTATTAGTAGTTAGATTATTGACTAGTCTGTTAGTGAAATTATCATCACACATGGAACGGCTGTTTACTGTAATGTAATGTGTTTATTGGTCATTTGGACAGTTTGATAAATTTGATATTATTTTAGAGTTAGTTTTGTTTATCAGTGCTTTATTATGTGTTATGCACACTTGATGTACTGTCCAATGGCACAACTCAGTCATGGTGGTGGGTATTTCTGAATGAATCTCTGAGGAAGACTTTTGTAAAAGTGTCCTTGTCCTAATGACAGAATGCCATCACATTATCAGACTGATGAAATCAGCAGTGTTAAAGAGCCACTGTCTGCAGAGGGCTTTATTGATGCCAACCACTGTCTCATCCAGTGCAGTGTTCTGAAGTAATCTGAAACAGACTTAAAGTCAGGGGAAATGCCATTGAACTGTCATTCAGACTGCCTCAAATTACAGCTCTGAAAATACATTTTGAATTGGAAACATCTGCAAGCAGCACGAAAAATGTGGAAAAATTACCAGGAAATAAAGCTTTTTTTTCATAATGTTATGTGTTTAGCCTCAAGTAGACAAAGAAACGCTGACATTTAACAAAAAAAAGCAAATGCAACAATTAAAAATAAAGAATTAAAGTTTCCATGTTGGCTTATACTCATGTGGCAGATGCATTTGTCCAAAATGACTTACACAAGTGAATGAAAACGTAGCAGAAAAAGAGCTAGTTGTCGTATAAAGATGTCACATATGCATTTTTTTGCACATCTGTCTAAGTGCTGTTGTATTTCTAAAAAACCCTGGTTGTAAATTGAAGGAGTTAACACATGCATGGTCTTGGTGTGCTTGACTGGCTAATTCACCCAAGAAATTTGAACAACCTAAACATATTTTACAGTATATATTCTGTATTTGTAATTGCTGTTTTGTTAAAGTTGACAGATTAATTAACATTTTTAGACTTTATCATCGAAGCTAAGGAAAAATGTGACTTAGGGAATAATTTACTAATCTTGTCACTTAAATGTCTTCATTTGTTTGAGTGCATTTGGCTTCAACAGAATCCCGGTTATATTTGTTAAACAGGAAAAAAAATACATGTGGTGAAGTCATTCTAAGACGTAGCAGTCAGAATAGCAAACCCCATCATTTATCAGTCAGAAACTGTAACAACACAAAGAATAGTTGAATTTTCAACTTTCTTGTGGTCCTTGAGCTGCTTGTCTGTGACATTATCCATCCATCCATTATCTTTACACCGCTTAATCCTCACGAGGGTCGTGGGAGGCTGGAGCCTAACCCAGCTGACTCAGGGTGAAGGCATGGGACACCCTGGACCGGTCGCCAGTCCATCGCAGGGCCTCTGTGACATTATGTTCAATTATAAAAAATAAAAAAAAATCTAAGCTTAAAATGGTGATTATTCCATCAAAATTACTTTATTATACATGTCATATTTTTAAAAAATTGCCAGAAATAAAGCATTTGCTCGAGCCAGATTCTGTAAAATCTATTTTTTTAAATTCTGTGCTTGTCGGCGTAACTGAAAAGCCACTAGTGACTCTGCTGTATTCAGTTAAACTGCAGGCGTTATTTACACAGAGTAGAAAGGAGACAAATATACATTAAACAACACATTAACAATGTAAAGTATCTAAGTAATAATAAAGTATCTATAACATGTAGAGTATTAGGCCAGTATAGGCAACAGCTGTCAGCACTTGAACACATTTTCTCCATTTTTGTAAAAATGAATAATGAATTTAACTACACTTTTTATGACGATGGCATTATAAGACATTTTTGACTAAGCTATGTGTCTAGCCATGGTTGTGCTGTTTCCATTCAGGAGCAGGATTTTGTGTTGTTGTGAAAAGTGAGGCTGCAGTGACTAAAAATGTTGCAGGAGCAGAAAAAACCCAGAAACTTTTTGGGTTTTAGAGATTTAAATCGAAGAAACAAACAGTTGCACTGATTATTGTTTTTAATTGGAACAGCTTAGATAGACCCTCTTATAATATTGCTTTGCAGCGAGGCTTCTTTGTAAACTGCACCTTTGTTTTTTATTCCGCTCTTGTCCGGTGAGTGTATTTTAAAAACGGTGCAGCCTGGTTTGACGTAGGCACTACGTAACAGAGGGAGGGCGAAGGAAGGATTTCCTGTGTCGGCGGCGGCGGCGGAGGGATACCGCTCTGCCGCTGTGACGCGTCTCGTTGAGATTTTTCCCATTAGCGGCGGAGTGATCTGAGCTTCCCATACAATCCAGTGAGAAGTCAATGTGAATCTGCGGCGAGGGGGAAAACATGGCGACTTCACAGCATGAGGGGCACGCAAACCAGCTCGATCTGCTCATCAGAGCCGGTAACGTATATTTACTTGACCTCGAACCGGGGAAGTTACGTTACAACGCGCCGCTTTTGTTTCTAGCCTCGACCGCTGCGCCTCGGTGCGCGGAGCGGTGTGGTGGAGTAATGGAGGGCAATCAGGAAGTGATCACCTTGGTAGCAACCTGCATGGCGTTGCTACACGGTTAACCAAACGCCGGTTAAACGGGAGGAAAACTTTCCCAGTCTGCGCGGTTAGATAGCTGCCTGCATGAGGCTTGTTTTGCATGTCGGTGCTGTTTTTGTATCGCGGCGGTGTGGTGTTGAATAACGGTTTGCACATCGGCTCTGCACAACCAGGAAGTGTAGAGATGTTGTCTTTGCTACGTCTTTGCCACGCTGTCTGAGTCGGAAGGACATGTGGGTTTATTTTCCCTGGCTTAAATCTGGCACACTGACTCGCATTTATTGTTTATTGCTGTTGTAGCTTCGTTTTGTTTTAGTATTTAGCTGTGACTGCTTTTATTTTGCTCCGTTTGTGTGAATATTCTGCACTGATAGGCTTCACACAGGAGCAGTCCATGAATATTTCAAACTTTAATGTGGTGTTATTGTGATTTTTCAGTGCGAGCAGCTCAGTTTTTACACTCGTGTTGTGATATTTTTGCTCCTCTGTGTCCCTTATCGTGCTGATTGAAACGTGGGACGGCCTGGCTTCACTCGCTTTCTTCCCTGCATTTATTGTGAGCTTCAGGCTTCGGCCGCACCGACTTTCGAATACAGAATTTATGTAATTTCATATAACTGTTCTTTCAAATAAACCTCTTGGTGACAAAACAACGATAATTCAGTTTAAGCGCAAAGTATTTTTGTCCCGTTTCGATGGCGGAAGCATTGTTTATTTGAGGGGGCGTGGCGGCTGTTTGATCGACGTGTCCGTTGGTCCAATAGCCTCCGCGCTGGTGAAAGGCGTCAGCAGGCGTCCAATCAGATCGCACCGGGGGCGGGCTTTTAATATGAGTGTGAGCCAATAGAAGGTAAGGCGGGTGTTGAGTGACAAGAGGATTTGTGTGCTTCTTCGAAGAGAACTGGAGGGAAAGGATGAGGAGTGTAAACACGGAAGTCATCACGGGCTGCACTACTTTTTGTCGGACTTGCTGCTATTCTTGGCGCCGTTACTTAGTAGTATATGTTAATAAAAACATGTTTTCCTAATCTGATGTTATACACTTTCACCTAAATGCTTTTCACATTTTTTGTAAGCTTCTCGATATTTGTGTTTTTACTGATCAATAATCAGGGATAAATTGGTGTGATGCACATTTAGAAAGACTTGAAATGGCCACAGTCTTCATATGTATTTATGTAGGTCAAGCTCAGTTGCAGCTCTTTGACCTTTCGCCTTTTTACGGCACGCCTGGTGTCAAGGACAGCTCAGCAGGCTATAGGATCTCCGCTGTGATGGCTACCAACTTGCCCTGTTTGTTTGTGAGGTGGGACTGAATGAGTGGGACAGTCTAAAGATAGCCCATGTCTCTCCCCTACACAGTGCCCATTGCCTCAGCGAGATAGCCAAACATGGACAGGGCAGGGTGTAACGGGATCTCGTGTTTCCCACCAGTGATTGACAGTAACAGCAGGTGCCCCGGGTTCCTTCTCAGGATCCCACATGGGGCCACGTACAGTTTCTCTCACCGGAGGCTGGATTCCATTTTTGTTGTCTGTCTGTCTCAGCACAGATGAAGAGGTAGTGTTGCTCTTTCTTGCTGCCTGCCACTCATATTTCTTGTGCCAAGTAGGTTTTCACATACAGTAAAGTAGAAAATTAAAAGAAAGATATAAGATTTACAAAAAGCAAGTCAAAGCTGATGGTGTTTAAGTGATACGGCTGCACAGATTGTGCAGGAATGTGCAAATAATTTGCTTGGAAATGTGCAAAATCTCATAGTATGTAGTCCAAGTTTAGGAAAGTAGAGGCATTTTATTGGATTTTCCTTTATTCTTCAGTATCCTTAGATAATCTTAGTATCTTTCAACTTCAAACAAAAGCCAAAGCTGCAGTGTCATAGACTGACTTAATAAATAGTTCAAGTGTTTGACACAAATCATGCTGAGTTTGGATCACACTGAATGTTTTAATGCTGAAAATGTCATACAAGTGGCCCAAAAACAATCAGACTTTTCACTAGGGGGCAGCATGTAGGTGAATGTTCTCCATGCTGGTGTTTTATTTGGAAAATGATTTAGTCGGACATGCAAATACAGATATTATGCCTTTTTATAGAAGTAGATGTGGAGCAGCAAGGTTGAGTGAGGAAGTATCCTTAAGCAGGGTGCTTATTTACCCTGTTGGGTTTATAAAGTGCATTTTTCATGCAACACCACAACTTAATTTTTCTCAATTGAGTATTTGCTAATTGATTGTGTGTATGTGTGTGCTGCAGTGGAGGCTTCTGTTCACGGCACCAGTGTCCACTGTTCGGACAAAACCATCGAAGCTGCAGAGGCTCTTCTACGGATGGATTCGCCCTCCAGCCTCAGGGAGGACCGAAGCCCAGGTAACACACAAAAAACTAGTAATCCTCAATAGACATGCATCTAGGTCAGAACTGCTTCATCTGCATTCAGGGCTGCAACTAACAACTATTTTTTTTATTGTTGAATAATCTACTGATTGTTCAAATAAATAATTGGTTATTTGAATTAGAAGTTGCACAGGTGTTACAGAGTCAGCACATACCTCAAACAAAATCTAACGGTAAAGATTGTTAAGATGCTTATTGTGTAGTTTCGTGATGTAACACGTTTTTTTATGGTTTACATGAACTGCAGCGATACCACTGCAGTTACCCAATACCCAACTTTGTTATATTATGTTGACAAGTTGTTAAACCCGACAGCTGTGAATGAAACATGTGCATAACTTACTGAGGACGCCAGATGTGCTGGGCTACCATTGTTGACTCTGCGGAGCCACAAATGTTCGATGGAACTATCCCACTAAGTTTTAACTTCAGTTTTAAAAAGATCTCTATTTTTGTTTTGAGTGTTCTGTCAGTTTTTCTGTGCTGAGATCAGCAGTGAACTTAGTCTGTATGTCTTCAGACTGTAAGACGGTGGTCTGTGCTTTTATGTGACATCAGACAGCGACTCATTTCACTCCAGTAAACGGAAATGCTTTCATGTCAGAGCGTTCTGAGTCAGCGACAGTAAATTAGCTGGCAACTAATATAGTCGTCACCTACATCAGTTCATTTCACCCCCATCTGTATTACATCAGTGGCATTCTCTGTCATCTTTGCTGTAGGTTGTACACACAGAAAGTTACATAAGCCTTTACAAGTTATCTAAAACCAAAAATTTGCTTTCCTACTTTAAGCCAAACTATTATATTTTAACCAAAAATATGTTAGTCAAATTTCTCCTCAACCGAACTCCAACATTATCTTTTCCTTCTTTGATTTCTCCCTCTAGAAGCTTTTATCCCACCATGCGTAGCGACGCCTGACTTCCTTCATGCTGCCATGCGGCCAGACATGATTGCAGAGACAGAGGTGGAGATATCGACAGAGGACTGCTGCGAGGAGGAGGACGAGGAGATGGTCACCCTGCTGGAAGAGCCAGAGCCAGAACCCGACCACCAGGCTATCAGGAAGAGGCGAGGTAGACGAAAACACACTGTTTCTGTTATGTGAGAAAAGTGACTCTTAAGTACGTAAAGGCTGTGCACAAACCCACATATTGTTTTTAGAACTTTCATTTCATTTAGTTTTCGACCCACTATCATCAACTTCATGGGGGTTGGTTTCGCTATGGAAAAAGGAAAACCGTTCTGAATGTTTCAAAGCAAGTTTTAAATGGAAAACATCTGGAAGCTCTGTGTTCACCCCGCAAGCCAAACCACAAGCCTCAAAGCAAAACCTATAGTTACATAGTTTATTACCCTGAATGATTTTATCCAACAGCACCACCGTGTGGTCAGCTTGTACTGTTGGATGTCACGCTCAGGGATCAGAGGGTGTTAGGCACTAAAGCAGCATCTTTAATGTTTACTTTTGTAGCTGGACGGAAGCCAAAGACACAGCAGACGGCGATACCCAACGGTTCACCAGATCTTGGCATCAAGAGGAAACCAAGAGAAGGAAAAGGTACGTAACAGTCGCAATAATATTAGCTCCCACGCTTTCTTGTATGTGTATTGATTTGATAAAGACGGATCAGTTTTTAGTTGTGCACTAAATTAACGTCTGTTTCCAGCTGGGAACACCACCTACCTTTGGGAGTTCCTGCTGGACCTCCTCCAGGACAAGAACACCTGTCCCAGGTATATCAAGTGGACCCAGAGGGAGAAGGGCATCTTCAAACTGGTTGACTCAAAGGCTGTGTCCAAGCTGTGGGGAAAACACAAGAACAAGCCAGACATGAACTACGAGACCATGGGACGGGCACTAAGGTAAAAAGTCTGACTGAAGGAGATAAATCTGTCTTTTTTTTTTGGGTAGGAATGGTAATGGTTATTGGTTAATTGATTATTGCTGTGAATATTTTAGCAGATTAAAAACATCAGTCAAAGTATGTATTGTAGATTAGCTGTGTTACCTGGTAACGCCTCCAAAGTAGCATCATAATTCTTAATTTTTTTTCTCCCCCTCAGATATTATTATCAGCGCGGCATCCTCGCCAAGGTTGAGGGCCAGCGGCTGGTCTACCAGTTCAAAGAGATGCCCAAAAACATTGTTATCATCGACGACGATAAGGCAGAAATGCCCGCCCCCGAGGATCTGATTGGCTCCGACGCAGCAGCGTCCTACGAGCGTGTACCTCCGCCGTCAGATATGCTGCTTCAGGCCACCGAGCTGTCTTCCACTAAGAAGCCCAACATCTTGCGGGGCGCTAACAGAGCCAACGTAGTCCAGCCTCCAGCTGCAGCAGGCAGCAAGCCAGTGGCAGGAGGTGGAGCGTTGGTGACGGCAGGGGTACCGAGGATAGTGTCGGTTACAGGAGCATCAGATGGGAACCAGCCCCAGCAGTCTCACACAGCTATCATCCCGAACGCCTCAGCGCCCAGGTTAGACTCGTGCAAAGAGATGGACCTTCATTTGGACTTTGAAGGGCATCACTGCTAAAGCAAATGTTGACAATGTGTCCCAGCAGTAAGTACTGACCTCTGACTGTCTGTCTTGTCTTTCCTCTCGTTTACAGGACGGTGCGGGTGGCTATGCAGGTGCCTGTAGTCATGACGACATCGCTGGGTCAAAAGATATCCACAGTTGCTGTGCAGCAGCCAGCGGGAACAACAGGGGCGGCCGGACACACCACCCTCCTCACCAACACCTCTGCTATCGGAGCTGCTGCTGCTAACGCCAACTCACAACAGAAGGTGGGTACATGTGGAAACTAACCCACTGACAAGAACAGGGAGTTTGGGCTACTGCTTTAAGGAGCTTTTGCATTCATTTGAGACTCTATCCCAGTTTACGATAGCTTATATTAAACATTTTTTGCTATGTTGGGGTCAGTAAGTCTCAAGTCATTATCAGGGTGCTCCTTTGCTGAACTCTGACAATGCGCCGTGCTTATCAAAGCAGAAGTTATGGTCTCCTCTGGTTGCTTCAGTATTAAACAGTAAGAGGTAACCAGGTGCTACAGCCAATCTACACCTAAAGTATATACGATCTGGAAAAAAGGTATTGGCAGATACTAATAGATTACTCAGATTGGGAGCAAAAATACATAAAGAAATACTGAGCGGGACATCTCTATGTATTAACAATAGAAAAGTGCTGGAAAAATGTGATAATAATAGTAAATAATCAGATTTTATGTTTTGCTTGCATACTTTGGTCAGTTAAATTGTTATTTGGCATTCTGTGTGGTATTTAAAGGTGATGGTGAACCCGGTAGAACCCTTTACAAGCTTCAGATCAATCGAGGGAATTGTTCAAATGCAACATCCTTGAATTTTAGTCTGCCTTTAACTGTTAATAATTTAGTGTATTCTTGGTTAGGTTGTGATCCAGACTATCCCGACCATGGTCCCCGCCACAGCAGAGAATGGAGACAAGATCACCGTCCAGCTGGCCAAGATCATCACAATCCCAGCCCACCAGTTAGCTCAGTGTCAGCTGCAGACCCCCACAGGCGCAAACAAGCCCGGCGTCGGAGCCTCCCCAGCGGGCATCAGCCTCCTCGGGAGCCCCCTGACGGTCCGGGCCCTGGCGCCTGTCAACGTCGCCCCGGGAACGCAAGTGATGAGGCTTACCGTGCCGTCGCAGACGCAACAACAGACTCTGGTGGTGTCGCAGCCTGGAGGCGTCAGCAGCGGGTCAGGTGTGGTCACTGTATCATCAGCCAATCAGGCGCAGCCTCGCATCATCAGCGGCGTCATCAACGGCTCGGAGCTGTTGATCGGAGGAGCCGGAGGAGTCTCAGTGGAGAAACTGAAGGCAGCAGGAGTCCAGCTCCAGGCTGTGCAGTTGCCGATGACGATGGCCGTCCAGCAGAACCCCAAATCTGTCCAGAACATCAAATCAGAGGCCGTGGACACTGAGGTGGTTATCAAACTGGAAACGCCTGATGTGGCAATAAAGGCAGAAGAGCTGGAATGTTAAAAAACGGCCCTTCTTCTCTGCCAGAGACGGTTAGTTTGTACATTTCTGAAGTCATTTTTACTCTTGTGATAACCAGCAGTAGTCTGTGAGACTTTAAACACTCCTGAAGGCCTGTTTTTAGTCCTGAACCCGTCTTCACACCTTCCCTGTCGCTGCCTAGAACTTTTCTGGACACAGCCGGTCTCCCTCAGAACCACACAGAAACCTCCAGAGTGTCGTGTACGGAGCCCTACAACATAGGAATACACAGACTTCAAAGGGATTTGTTGGGAAAAGCAAAGGGACCAACCTTGATCACTACAATTTATGCCTTCGAAATGGATCGCTGTCACTGACTCCAATCTGGAAAAACCTTGGGGAAAAAAAAACAAACAAGTGAAACACTACAAAAAGAAAACATGGCAAATAATTACAAGCAACCAAAATGTGAACTATTGAATTTCAAAAAAGACACAATGGGGGCAGAGGTGGTTTATCGCAGCTTTTGTAGAGAGCAAATATTTGTGATTTATGCCTCCACACATGTTAAAACCAGCAACTTTTTTAAAAACTTGTATCACTGTGCAGATCAAGTGTGGATGGTGCTACGAGAACCCTTAAAGAGTGGAAGTGGAGCTGTGAAAAGCGCCCACAGGAACGATATCAGACAGAAAATGGTCATGTATGTACATATATATATATCTACTATACAGTTTACGGAGCTAACGTTAACAGAACAGCCTTAGATTTTAATTTTGACTTTCTTTTTCATGTATTGTCTGAACGGTAAGCTGAAATTTGTTTTTGTGTTTTGATACCTTGTACCAAGCACAGTATTATTGAAACTAGGGGGACTAATATTTGTATTATTATTGGTTTCTCCGCCTCTTATCAGGCTGTTATTGCTAATATAGGTTGAATCTTACAGGAAAAACAGCACCATGTTGTAGATCAGCGGCCAGATTGCTTGCGGTGTGTCTCTGGCGTCTCAGAAAACCATCTGACAAAAGGATCCTGGCTATTTCTTTCTTTTTGTTGACAGATGTTTGCTCTGTTCTTCCCAAACCTGCAGTCAGGCTGCATGCACATGCAAAGACATGTGAGCTAAAGCATGCTGCCATGTCTGGAAAAAAAAAGAAAAAAGAATGAGAACATAAATAGGAATGTGTCTAATCTCAGAGTTCAAGAATGAAGTGAACCAAACTTTTTTAATGATTTAAAAAAAAAGATGCGTTGAAAATCAGGAGTTTATGCAAAATGGCTGCGAACATTATTCAACCACTGTGGATTTCAGGTCACTTTACTTCATGCTTAAAACAGAGGGTCAAATTTGCCAGAACAGAGTTTCTGCCATGTTGGCCCTGCCCCTAAAATTCATTATTTTTTTTAATTTTATTTTTTTTTTAAATCTAAAAAGAGGGAAGAGAGGGAGACAGAGAGAGCGAGAGAGGTTTGTGTTCAGACTGAACTGTTTGTATATTCAACATTTGAAGTATATTCTATTTTGTTGTACTCTTGTTTCAAAGTGTATTAAAGTAGATTTTACTGAAATATAAAAAGACATTTGAAACCTGACGTCTGTCGTTCTTAATCATGACTTTTATGTACTTTTTAAATTTGGTCTGGATGTGAACGTGTGTGTGCTAATCATTATACATGACTTGACCTACTTTTCTTTTCGACTAGTTTTTCTGTTTTCTTTGGTTAAACAGTAGCTTCAGATAGCACCCAAGCGGAGCTCACATATAAAACCAAATCTGACAAGCAGTAGTCTCCTTTTTAGGTAGCGATAACATTCAGTGATTTATCAGAATCACGTTGGGTACAGACTGTCTTCAGTTACTTTGCACGTTTTGCTGTACAGTTTGAGATTACCTACGTTTACCAAATCGTGGTGAAATTCAGTTGACCTGTAGCCGACAAGATGCTCACGAAAAACAAGCCTAACCTGGTGCAAATTCTTAGAAAGACAAAAAGGTCATAAATCATCTGTCACCTCCCCTGAGCTGTTTTATGGGACTCCAGCGACTTACACCAAAACACCACTTTTCACTACGTTCAAGGCGTGACAATTTGTGGCCCTTTTATCTTTCGATGCAGGTTTTTAGTTTGGAGATCCATGAAAAACCAAAAATGTA
>NW_007580282.1:36015-54787 GCF_000690725.1 Stegastes partitus | reverse complement strand
CATAGTTAGCATGGTGATATAGCAGGCCAAAAGACAGTCGCTGTCATGATGCTAAAAATTCTGACTTAAGGCTCAACATACCTGGCTAACCTGTTGACAGTACACCCCTCTGGCCTCGGGATCCCCCAGGAGGAACTGAAAACAGTGCTGAGGACAGGGACGTCCAGAATGAGCTGCTTAACCTGCTGCCACCCCGACCTGACTCTGGATAAAATGGAAGAAAATGGATGGATGGAAGTTACAGAGCACATGCAGTCATGCTTCAATAGATAGAAAGTTAAAACAGTACAAATAAAGCTGTTGAAAAAAGAAGTCATTTTCATGTTTTCGAACTCCTAAAACTAAAGCCATTTATCAAATTGTTGAGGACAAAAACTAACTGCATAGAAAAATACAACTATAGATAAGAGAGAGGTTATTTTTTTCTGGAAACAACCTCTTAAATCCCAGAATTAAACCACCAAAAGCATAGTCAGGGAAAGTAGAACGAGTAAGAACAATCGAAACGTCACAGCTGTCAAGCAAAAACACTTTATTTACAATCTGTAGTACATTGGCAGTGTGGAGCAAAACACTGACTACAGTTTGATTTTAGGGTTATTTTAAGCTCATAAGAACAAAAAAGTACATCTGTGTGCAGTTTGAGTTCAGATGAAGACGTTGGTGCAGAAAACACTCGTGCAGTGTTTGAACATGGGGGGAGGTAGCTGTTGCAGCGTGCATCTGCAACCTCAGCGTCTTCTGTCATCTGACTTTGAAGTCCAGTCTCAATTATTAAACTTTCCACTCCAGTATCTCGGCCTCCCGCCTTCGTCTTTACGTGGCTTCCCGTCTTCACGCCTTCTCGTGGAGCGAAGCACACCAGGATCCAAAACTCGACTCCACAGCGTCATCACTTCTGGTCCGCAGGTTGTCCTTCTCCTTTTTCAATCTTTCTCCTTGAAGCTGAAGTCACAAACCAGCGAGAGATGATCAGATGGATAGCTGAAAGACGGGAGCCTGTTTGGCCCGATCTCCTCCTCAGTGGGCATGTCCAGAACCGCGTCCACTCTCAGCGTGTCCCGACTGTACCAGATGTAGTCCAGGGTGGAGCAACACTCCCCCGTCGGCCGAATCTTCCACGTCGTGTACTCCGGCTCCGTCAAACCGTCTTGGCTGAGTTTCTTGTAGGCCGAGTCCAAACCGAGAGGGGACGTGGAGAAACGTCGGTACACCTCCTCTGTTGGCACTGCGTTGAAATCTCCACATATGAGCAGAGGAATGTCGGTGTTGGTGTCACCTGCAGGTCCACCGGCGTGTTTCTGGACTAGGTTCTGCAGGTGGCGAAGGAGGTCCGAACCCTGAGCGCTGCGGAGCCACTCCCAGCCAGAGCGAGCCTTCAGGTGGGTCACGGCCACGCACAGACACCTCCCCGTGGTCCGACATCGCAGAGTGGTCACTACGGCAACCTGTGGTGAGAGAGCGTCCGGTTAAAGGTGCATCTGAGCAGATTTTTATGTGAGAACTGTGTGAAATTTTACCCACTTGATTGGTCGGGATCCTCATGGCAGAGAGTCGAATGTTGACGCTGTCCAGGAGCTCAAACCGCGACTGGTCGAAGAACAGCGCGCAGCCATCGGGGCCGTTGTTGCCCTCCACGTCCAGGCAGGGGGACCAGGGTTTGGGGCAGAAGTGGCTGCTGTAGCCCAAACCTGCCAGGACTGGCTGGAAGGTGTCATAGTAGTGGTCGACTTCCTGCAGACACAGGATGTGAGGTCGGTAGGTGAGGATCTCCTCCAAGATGAGGTACTTTCTTCGGGACCAGCTGAGGGCCTCCAGGGGACACTGGACAAAACTGTCAAGTCCTTCGCCCAGAGCTGAAGGACAGGAGAAAGAGGGAGATCTGACATGAGTATATTTAAAGTAACACGAGCTATGCAGCTAAATGCTAATGAGCCACCACTGCTGAAGAGGCTGTCGGGCCACGGAAACACCAAGACAGGAACAATGAAGATGATCTGTTGCATTGGGCACCAGGATGTTAGCAGCAGATCCTTTGAATCTTGTGAAGCTGCACAAGCTGCTGCAGATCAGATTTATTCCAACACCTTGGACGTGAGTTCCTCCTTGAACACCCTGTGGAAGACACTAAACTGCTCGCTGCGTGTTTTATGGATGTCGTCTGGACATAACTACAGCTTTGGAAATATTAATTAGGCCCCCTGTTTTTTTTCTTTTTAACATTTTATCATAACAGGTAAATAATTCCAGCATCTTCTAAAGGACATGGAAAAAGTCTCATCATTTATTTTAAGTTTAAAAATCAGATGTAGTGAGTTTGTAAAAGTGTCAAAGTTCACATTAGATGGCATTTTGGAGTCTGAAGTATTTTGTGCATTAGCTTTATGTGAAACTGATAATATAAACTAAATTATTGCTCAACCACGCCGAAGAATGATGATGACGATCTGGGTGGTTAATGAAGAGCGATGCAGTCAGAGAGCTGCGACTAACAGGCTTGGATTTAACAACACAGCGTCCATTATAAACTTAAGAAGAGGCTGAAAATGCTGGTCGTCCTAATAGTTCTTTCCAAAGCCTTTCCAAAGTCCATCAGCTCTTCTACTTCCTGTACAAACATGTCCCATGAGCCCTACACTTTTAAACAACCTGCTGTTGTTGAACTAATAATGATAATAATTAAATAAATCACACATTTGTTGAGGTGGTGTTTTCAAAGCAGTATTTACAGTTTTTTCTTGTCCACTTGGGGGCAGCAGGAGAAGGTGTGAATCATAGACTGTGTAAGTTACTGACGTTACATCCACGTCGTGATGTGTCGCAAACATGTTGCGCCATCGATGAATCACATCGATTGCGATTCTCACATCGCAAGTGCTTCTGCTGCTAACGTCTGTCCACTGTTTCCTTTAAAATGGTTTTCAACAATTGGATATTTTATTATATGTTTGGTTCATATATTGAATTTATGTTTAGTTTTTCCTCATTAAGAGCAAGACAAAGCACTAAAACAATACAGGCCTTCACAATCTTGCGTTCATTTATTGACATGATTTCATTACAGCCTTCTGTGGGGTTTTTTGCTGTGACTCCATAGCACACATGTGACCTCCACTTTGCCCTTTAACCCTCTGAACCCCAAGCAGTTTCTGGATGTTTTTTTTGCCCCTTTCACTCTTGTACTGCCCCTTTTAACAGCAAAACAATGGCTAATTGTAGAGAGAACTTTCAAAATGTCTTTTGTGCAGTATGACACGGTTAAAATGTCAGAAATCATAGAAAAAAGAAAGTTGCATTTCTTTATTTATTCTATAAAAAAATGTATAAATCTGGAATCAACTTGTACAACATTTTTCAAAGTGCCTACAGGTGTTACCAACACTAGAAAAACTGGCTCTACATACTGGAGATATGTTACTACCTATATTTTTAATTTGTTTTTATACTTGTCTCCTATCTGCTCAGTGTAAACACAGCCTGCAGTTCAGCCTGGCTCAGCAAAATCAATAAAACATGCCTGACTTTTTGTCCTATGACTGTTCATCGCAGCTGAATCAGTCATTGTTCCATAGTGGTGCCAAGGAGAGCAGAATTTTGTGTGTTTTTACAGAAGCTAGTTAGTGCAAATGGATCATCGTGATAAAATGACCAGGAATAAGGACTGGTCCATGATTTAAGAGGCACTCTGGTTAATGTGACCTGGTGCTGAACCTGCCATATATCTGTCACTAGATGTATCCGAGCCTACGGTCCATTGTGATGTTGTGTCGGACAGTTGTCAGTGTAAAGGGAATCTACCTTGGGCCAGTATGTTCCACTGCATCACCCTGATGGGGCTGCTGGGGGCGCCGTCTCCATCACTGAGGTGGATGAGCTTCCTGTGGAAGCGAGGCGGTCGATCCCTGAGGGCCTCCTGACACTGTCGAAGCAGCTCCACGGGATCAGGGGGACACACAGGCGACCCCGTCTGCTCCTGCAAGGCAACGCAACGTTTCATATTTACAGATTCATCTACATGTCATCACATTTTTTTAATATTTAAAAATTTAGTGAGAACAGAAGAGAAAGAGCCACCTGGCAGAAATCTGGATCCAGGTTTGTGTTTGCAGGCTGGTGGGCTGGAGGGAGGGGCAGAGGAGAGCCGGTGCTGCTGAGGGTCTGACTCAGGGTGCTGTACAGCCTGGTGGCTCCTCCTCCCATCGGACACACTGTGAGGAGAAAAAACACACATGATGAGGCGTGTGATAGGAGGGAGAAAATGTACCAGTTGGAGCTGCAGTGTACGAACACACATCTGTATTTTTATGGCAAACATGTCCTCTGGTGAGCAGGTGGTGCCATTTTCAAAATCCTTCCAAATCCCCAGATGATTTATTTACTGAGGATATCACCACCTCAAACGTCACGGCTGCTACGTCATTTGGAGCAGCACAACTGAGGCAAATCCCTGCTTCTTCTTCTTTCTTTTTTTTTTTAACATACCAGATAAAGTGCTCTTGATTTGAGTCCCACAATGACAGCGAGGCTGCAGCTCAAGTCACCTTTTATCCTCCTTCAACAACATCTGTTGGCTCACATGTGAGCTGAATCACTAATGCAAGCTAAAAATAAGACTGTGCTTCCTAATTACTGCTACAGAGTGATGTTGGCAGAGCGGATAATAAATTGTTTGCTACATCAAAGATTGATCTTTCATATATATCAATTTAAACCTGAAAAGGCAACAGATTTTTTGGCCTCGAAAGAGCAACAGAACAATAATATTAATACGTAATACGCTTCCATTTTATCGCAGCATTCTTCATAAAGTTTACTGAGGGATTAAGAAAGGATTATATTAATAAAACAAATATGAATGAGCCAAAATAAAGCTCACACTGAAAAAAATCTATTAAGTTTAAAGAGAACATCAAGAAAACATAAATTGAAAAAAAGCACACAGAACTTAGTCACCAGCTGGATTCTGGGAAAAACCCAAAGATTTTCTTAGATCACGACCAGCTGATCCAAGTTGGCCCAGGGCTCATATGGGGTCAACAAATTCTTGATATAGTGAATTAAAATCAATGTGAAAAACAAGCCGTAAACACTGTGACAGTATAGTTCCATAATACAGCTGCTTATTTACACTCTGACAGACAGGAGCTGCATTGTTATCCATGTGGGGCAGAGGTCTCTAGGGGTCGTAGGATCTCGGATTCATCCTCGAAACTGTACGAGTTCAGACCCACATTTTGTTTGGTCAGTCGGTCGGGTCATGTTGCTTTACTGCTGGCTGCAGGTCTGCTTAACATTTGATTATATGCAGATCTAATGCTGCATTCAAAGTCAGCTCGGACATAAAAATTTTCAAAGTCCGTGTCACTTGTTCGGAAGTACAAAAGGGTCCAATGACGTAAATTCTGTCATCTCTCAAAGAAACGTTCCAAGACACACTTTTCAAATCACAGCAGACATAAATGTTTGTGTCTTTGCACCTTAAAAGCAGCTGTAGATGTTTATAAAGTCTGCAATCCAACTTTAACAAGAAGCATCCCACAAATAGCAGTCAGTCTTTGGCAGACTATCGCTTTTTGACACAACAACAGATCTTGTTGGTTGGGGGATGAATTTATGGGCCTGTAAATACTTCTGATGTGGGGTTTTCTTTGTGTCTGGACACCAGATGAACACACTACCAACATTCCCTCTGTCTTACCTCTGTTCTGATTTCTGTCAACTCTCTTGAGGTAAAGCTGCTGAACGCTACACGATGCTCTACCTCCAACCCCACACATCAATGTTTGACTTTGAAAATCTTACTGTTGTTGTAAGTGGTTGAGGTGAAGCTCATTTTGCACCATCTTGCAATTACCTGCAACTTATGAATAGTTTCATTTTGGATTAGTCTACTGATTACTTCCTCCATTGATCAGGTGACTGCTCGGTCTGTAAAAGTTCTGAAAATAGCGAGAAATTACCAAAATAGTTAGTTTTCTGTCAACTGATTACTCAACTTGTGATTTCAAGTGCACTTATACAAAGTGTTAGTTTGTTTATTAACCTGTAAAATGTCCGATTTTATAAGTTCTTTATATGTTTTGTTTGTAGAATTGTGGATGCAGTAAAAAGCACAATATTTTCCTCTTAGATGCAGTGGAAGGAGCAGAAGCAGAAAGTGGCATCAAAAGAAAAGATGAGTAAAGTGCAAGTACCGCAAAGCTGTACCTAAATACAGTACTTGAGTAAATGTGCTAATTAAATTCAACCACTGCAGCAGTGAGAGTGAATCAAAAACAAAGAGCTAAAAGTGAAAACTGAAGCGTCACAACTGCACTGAGCTGAGCGGAGAGATGGGTTCTAATTATACATGGGTTAGAGTTTACGAGCAACGCCTTGAAGGTTCCATCTGATCCCCCATTAATGCTCATTACATTTTAGTATACAGCAGCTTTAAATGACTTGTATAAACACTCGTACTGCTGGTCTTTTCATTACAACAGCGCTAAAGGGAGGCAACTTTCACTTTTAAATCACAGGTTGCAGAGGCCACACCCTGCTGGATAATAAGCACTGTGGCATGTGTTCGCGCACAAACACACACACAAATACACACAAACACCATCTGCTCCTCTACTTTATACCTCCATGAGTATTTAACATGGTGTCTGTGTTTGACAACTTTGAATTGCAGTAGGTCAAACCAAAGTGGGTCAAACTGATTGGTTGTTGTGCCAACAGACATCAGGTTTGTGCAAATCCAGAAGCTGCAGACACTAATTAATGTTAATTACAGTATTGTTTTAAATGCCATGCTGCAAATGGCATAAACTAGCAGTTTGTTTTTTTTTTCATTTGCAGCACGATAACTGCAAAAAAAAACAACAACTACATCCACATATTATTATTATTACTTAGTTAAGATATGAGCTTAAATTTCCTAAAGGCAGATTCATCTTTTAATCGTTCCAGCGAATTGCTCGTTGAAGAAAATAGCTCTTTTTAAACACGCTCTTCCTCTGTAATCATGTCCTAAAAATGTTGTGCATGCTAATGTGCACACAACTGAGACTGACCTCTGCACTGTCAAACAAATCCTTGGCTCTCCTACACCTGAACTATATGACTATAAAAGGAGATATTAATAGAGTTTGACCACTGGATGTTTAAGATTCATTCCGTCCTCTTGAATGCATGCAAAACCAACTCCAGCGCTCTGAGATCAACCTGAACAGACAGCGTTACTGCTCCAGTCATGCGATGTTATTACAATGACATAAATCCTGGTTTATTCACATGCATGCCACCACAGCCAGTTGTGTTTTAGTAATTAAGCCCCTACACTCTGCTCCACTGCACCATCAGATACGCAAAACTTTAACGCCTTCATTCTCTGATATGATTCTGTAAAATGGCACCAGTCTTGCATTTACATTCGCTGCTAAGCATCCAAACATCCATCCTTTACAATAAGCAAAAAAAAACAGCTGCCTCTTACCCATAGTCTCCATCACTGTCCACTTCAGTAAAATGTCTCCTTGTAATTCTAGCGTCGCCTTAACAGATAAGTTAGCCGTCTGAAGCTGAGCTCAAAGTGTTTTCACTACGTCAGAAAACAGCCACAGATGTGTTGTCTGTGTGTGAATGCAGAAATCTGACTTCTCACTGCTGCCTATAAAGCCTCAGGGGGACGAGAGAGAGGGAGAGAGAGGGAGAGAGAGAGAGAGATTAGGAAGCACAGACGTCACCAGGCCATATGGAGTATTACAGGTCATGTGGTGGTGAGAGAGAAGAGGGATACACTGCGCAATCCAAACCGCTGCTCTCCCTCAGTCTCACACAAGTTGGCTGTGTGGCAGATAAATGACCGACACATTGATTATAGTGACTTGGCAACGCCCTCGCTTCAGCACAGAGCAAAGACATGGACTCCCCTCACAAGTGCACAAA
The DNA here is from genome assembly GCF_000690725.1 of Stegastes partitus. Lineage (NCBI taxonomy): Eukaryota > Metazoa > Chordata > Actinopteri > Pomacentridae > Stegastes > Stegastes partitus. The sequence goes on along the minus strand of NW_007580282.1, from coordinate 46,858 downwards.
GAAATGGGAGGATCAGAGCAGAGGATAAGCACTTTTAAAATGGAGCAGTATGTTAATAATTTCTATTCTCTCACTACATAACAGTGCACGAAGCATGTGAGCGTTTTGCAACAACAACTTCTCCAGTCTGCGTGTTGTAACGGCGCTCACGTTGCTCTGATTACATTTTTTACAAACATGTCGTCAGTGTTATTTTCCGTGTAATATACTGTAGTTTTCCAAACTCATAAAACTACATTTACTTATATTTTGGGTTGGAGTCAAAGCAGAGAATTTTATCGACTGTATGAATCAAGAAAACTTGCCACACTACTGATTTTAGATTTTGTTTTGAATAAAAGATAAATATTTGAAGCTGTAGCATAACAAAAATGAGCATTTTTACATTTATGAAACTACATTTCAAACAGAGCTCCTGCTGTTTTCTACTAAAACCACATTTTGCCCTCTTTTCAGCACCACACGCTGGTTAACAAGAGTGAATGAGATGTGAAGGCAGCAGCACTGAGAGAGGTGGTGGAGTCTTCATCTATACAATAAGAGAGTTGTTCGATAGAGTGTTTTAAATGCACTGGGCGCAAACCGTCATGCAGATGTGCCTCCACGAGGGGCAATCACTGTCTGTTTTAGCAACCCCTTAATGTGGTCCGGTTTCATTCTGAGAGACGCGGTGTTGCGTCGCCTTCCTCTTTTGCATACAGTTGGTGTCTAAGCTACTTTATGGAAATCTGCAGCATTCTGAAAAACTTTTAAACTAACTGATCTTAAATGAAGAGAGATTCAACAGCCTATTTCACGCCTCGTTGTCCAATCAAGGGCTGCCAATATCTGCACAACTGTAGGAGGGTGAAGCCTGTTGAACACCGCCTGTCAGTCATCTATTGTCATACTGTCGAGCTGTACGTCCATCAAACGTGGAGGCAGCACGATGCCTGGTGTCTAAAAACTCTCCTGTAGACAGAAACCATAAAGGCTATGCATAGCAGCAGCCAATCCGCCATGCGTCCTGTCAGAGAGTGTAAAAGACACATGCTGCGTTCCAATACTATGATAATAATATGAGTATAGTATACTATAAAACATGTAGTGTGTTCCACTACATCATATGTAAAATGTTGTAAGCCAGAAGTCTTGTTTTGTGCCTTATCGTGTGCTCAGAATCATTAACAATCTTAGTTATGACTCTTGGCTTTTGTGTGCCACCCCAAGCTTTTCAGAGGCCATCTTTAAAAAACAAAAATGCAAAGTTCAGTTCCGTAAACAAACTCCAGGTCTGGTTCACGAGCGCCCCTCCATCCACCTCACCTGGGGGAGACTGTGGCCAGCGGGTACTGGCATTTGTTCTTGCAAAAACACCTACAACTCCGTGTCCTTCATCACCTCCACCTAAGTGACGCATCCCTGGCGGCCTGCTTCAGTGGTTGACAGACTTTATTTTAGGATGCAAGCAGAGGCCTGAGCAGGATCCCGGCGCTAATCGACCCATGCCAGCCACTCTAAACTTTATGCAGTGCAGCGGCTTTACACCGATGGCTCTCCTTCATGTTTTACTTGCTTTCTTTATTTTACACATATGAAGGTAAGATCAACAGAATGCTAATAAAGACCAGCACATCAACACAAACGGGGATGAGAGACCACGCTGGATCAACAGGAAGAATCATCATCAGTATTCTGGAGGAGCTCCTTGCCACAGCTCCCTGTTCTGCTATGAATATAAAGAAGACAAATTGCTGCACTTGGAGATACTTAAAGGATCCCATGCTTTATGAGCAGCGAGAAAGTCACATCAATCCCCCATCTGTAAATCCTCTCAATCCAGCTGAATAGAGTCAAGGAGTGTTTTCCTTTTCCACACCGTTGATTTGACGTCAGTGTGCTGACGTACCGATCGGACAGCTCCGTGATAAAAAACTAAAAACTCTGCAGACCTGTAGGGGGTGACTCATATCTGTTAGCTCAAGACTTGGACTTTATCACAAGTGATATACGATTTCTACAGCACGGAGGTCATTTTGAAAGCGGCAGAACCACAAACGACTGACTGAGCATTCGCTGACAATGTGTGTGCACGCTACCGTGACTCACATCCTGTAGACAAAACTCTTGTGGCTCCGGGGCAGAATAATTTATTGTGGTGGTGTGATCGGGCGCACTGGGATGTGTGCAGGGGATGTGATTGTGTGTAAATGTATGTGTACAGTATGTATGAGGGAGAGAGAGGCTGTCACTGTATCCTTTAGTGGCACACTGACATTTCCACATCGAAGGTCAGCTGCTTCATTACATTACAATACGTGAGTGGGTTTTTGTCCGTCAGAGCAGCTGAAACAGCTTCACTGCGTCTATTTGTGACACGTCTTTTCCTTCTCGTGCTACTGTATACCACAAATCATTACATATGTTTGACAGATTTTTCCTGATTTGCCAATTTAGTAATCACGAGTAAAATTACAGCGTAAGTTCTAATTTAAGCACCACTCCTTAAAAAAACAGGCCAAAAGTTTAAATGATGATGATGACATGAACGTATCTTTAATTTTACAAGTTGTGTTTAGTTTTTATTTGTCATATGCACAAAATGGGGCTTCAAGGTTCAAGGAGCGATTAATAAAAGGTTAACCTAAGCTAATAAGAAGCTTATCAAACTGCCCAAAGAACTAATAGTTTGTTTATGATTTCTGTTAATGGGTGATGGTATTTTTTTTTTAACAACAGCAGTCTAAAGTACCACAAAATGTGCTTTCATTGTTGCTTGGCTACCTGCTGCCATATGTTGGTACTCACTTTAATCATTAGGTGTAGGAATTCTACATATCAGCTGGTTATAGGAAGGATTCGTCTACATAACATCCTGCTGTGAGACTGTGAAAGTAAAATATCTAACTTGATACGACTGGGAAAATATTTTAGAAAACAGACTTCTGCAGAAGACTGTATCCTGACAGCTTTGATGGAACTTATGAATCCTCATATGAAGCCTGCAAACAGCTGGAAGCAACAAACTAAACTTTAGCTCCTGTTAATGTTTTGTTAAAACCTGGGTGACACACATTATCGGTGATCTGAGCTGTTCCATCTTTATCATAGTAATGATTTATTTTTATGGGAATTCAGGTTTAAATAAAAGTGGGCATACTGACTTACGCAAAACTTAACATACACGAAAGACATCTGTGCTGCCGGATTTTCAGTTGTATGTTTTTTTTCTTTACAGTGTACCGACTGCATCCTAACATCCAACGACAATGCTGACATTTAACATGTAATGTTCACCATCTTAGCTTAGCATGGTGGTGGGCTAACGTTTGCTGCACAACACTAAACACAAACTACAACTGAGGTTGACGGTCAACAAACCGCGCTCTTGGACGTTATTATTACAAATCTGGCCTGAAAATGTGGCTCAGGTGGTAGAATGAGTAAATGATCGGAAGGTCGGCGGTTCGATTCCACCTTGTAACCTGTGTCATGGTCGTTGTGTCCTTAGGCGAGACACTTCAGCCACCTTGCCTGGTGTGAATGTGTATGAATGGATTGATTGAGGTGGTGGTCAGCTGTGGCTACAACTGTAGTTACCACCACCAGAATGAATGTGTGTGAATGAATAATTGACAGTGTAAAGTGTCTTTGAGTGTCTAGAAAAGCGCTTTATAAATCTGATCAATCATTACTATTATTGAATGACAAGAAACACCAAAGTGATAACAATTGATCTGGAGGAGACATGAAGTCTAAACCACATTTTCTGACAACCAGTCCAATAACTTGTTGGCATATTTCAGCCAAAGCTGTGAACTAGCATGAAGTAGTTAGTTAAGTTTGGTTGTTTACGTCAGACAGTGTAAGTCAAGGCTGTGAGTGAAACGTAACCTGAATCATATCCAACGGTCCACTTAAAAATCCATTAAAGCAGGTTCATTAAATGTAAGAATCTTTATCGTAAAGAGCCAGAACATGTTGTGAGGTCTGGCAGTCACACGTGTGCAAACTTACAGGCAAATACATCGGTGTGATATTTTGTGGAGCCTAACCTGAACATCACGTTGTGGTGTTAAATTGCTGCTTTACTCTTTGACCTTAAGACCAGCAGCTTCCCTCGACTGCACAGCTGAGCGAACGCAAACTACGACATTCTGAAAAAAGCGCCGCTCATCAGTGACGGTAAAGACGCTGCCGACTTGTTTTGTTTGTGAGCGATGTGACCCACTTCTGCCTGTTCTGATCACACACTGCGTCTTTTATTTCGAGAGTCCAAAAAGCAATTAGCTCGCAGAGTTACCCACACTGGTTTGTCTTTATTTTAGTTTGTGGTAAAAGTGGCATTTGTTTACTTGCTTGAAACAATATGCGAGAATATAGAGATTCACTTTAACTATCAGTAAAAGCACTGGGCCTCTTCTAAGCATCAGAATATGGGATCAGTACCTGCCATCCCTCCCAAACTGAAGTCTTTAAACTTCTTCTTGGTCTCCTTTTGTAGTGTTGCAGGTTAGAACAACAACTTTTCCATTATTAAATAACATAGCATTAACTATGCTTTTGTACTGACAACACAGTCTATTCCCAACAAATCTTCAAAGCACCAGACTGTGTAAAAGTAAAGGTAGCAGAACGTCATTTTTAAAAGGTATGAGATTCTTTAGCTGTTCTTTTAGTTTTAATGACACTATGAAGGGGACTTTCAGCTTCGAGAGGAAGATGTCCAAATCCTGGAGAGCCTGAATGGTTTTGTGTCTTTGCATATTTTGTCTGAACACTCAGGTCTGGACTTGGTACTACGACTACGAAACTTGTCATGACTCAAAACAAGACAAAGTAAACTGGACTTCATCCGGTACAAAACTTGTGTCTACAAAATGACAACTTTTCAGATCTTTCACCAAAGCCGTTTCGAGGTCAGTTGACTGCGCGAAAGAAAACATTAAGAAATTAAATTAGGTTTGTCCAACTTTAGAGCAACACATGTCCTCAGGCTGAACTTAAGTGGCAGTCATCAAGAAAATTTTCTCATGACAACAGCAACAAAACGTGCTGTACAAACTGGCAGTTGTGGTGCAACATCTTGGAACAGAACGGTTTGTGTTTTGACATCAACCACATGCAAACATAACCCTGATGTAGGAGATCAGCAGATAGTCAGAGAGAAACCGAATGCTAAAGATAGCATACAGTTTCAAATACAGACTGACCATGAAGCTAACGATTCTGTAGCTGCTGGTTCAGAGCAAAGTTTGTCTTGTTTTCATACCTTCTCTGCTGGAATGAACTGGTGGTTTTCTCTCAACGCCAACTCTCCAGCGGCTGCAGTCTGTTGTTCCACGCTTTTACTTGACCAGTGTTTAGTCCTGTGACACAGAAAGACGCAGCGTGCCTCTACATGCATGTGTCTGTGTGCTTTTGTTCAGAGGGAAGTAGCAGTGGGTGGTTGTTTGACCCTCCTGCTGCAGGGCAAGGTCACAGCAGACAGAAACCTGGTCCCTTCTGCCATCTGCTGGTGGGGAAGAAGTGTCTTTCATTGCCACACTTCATGCAGGGACGTCTGTAAAGAAAGAAAAATAAGGTTGTTTTAAACTTTCATTTTAGTTTGTCACAGTAATTTGGTTTGTTTTGCTAAAGTTACAGCATTGAAGAAGAAAAAATCTCCAAGCCACGGCATTCCTTTGGTTAAAATGTTTTGTTTTACATCGACATGGCCCAGCTGGACTATTAAAGATGCCCACATGTATTGGCCGGTACCTTTATCAGGACATAGACAATCAATTAGTCAGAAGCACAGGTGTTTATGAGCAGTCAAACAAGAGCTGCACCAACCATGCTAGACCCCACTTCCTGAGGAATTTAATATCCTGGACAGTCTAGTTAATTGATTCTGCATCTCTTAACTACACACAAATTTCAAAAAACACAAGTAACAACAAAAAGAAAAAAGGAATTCAACATATCGCCAAAGTAACAAATATACAGAATATCAAACTGTCATCATAGTGCTGGTTACACACATATATTTTTAAAGATGAAATAAACAACACAACTAACAATAACAACAACAAAAAGTCTAAACTCTATTGTCTCATTAAGACTTTGGTATTTTACTGCTTTTGGTTTTTTGTCTTTTATGATCATTTTCACCAAACTAGTGAAAACTTTACATGTCCCCAATATGTTTTTTTTTCCATTTTTCACACCAAAATGCTGCAAAGATTGTTCATTTCACCATGACTGTATAGATCCTGGGGTAAGTCTTGTTCTAAACAGCTGTTTCAGGAGCTCTGAATTCAGCTGAGCTGCTGCTGAGCTCATCCCCCTTCAGAAAGAAGAGTCTCTCTGCACCTGTGATCGACAGCACAGAGCAAAACAACTGAACAGCTGACAAATGTAAATGAGTTTACGAGACTTTCTGTCGTTTCTTACTTTCTGCCAGGGCGCTCATTTCACATGGAAGTATCGCCGAAAACACATAGCACAAATGTTGTTTTTAAATTATATGTTTGGTAATTTTGTCACACAACGTTGTGGGTAAATCAGTGTTTTAGCTGCAGAGCAACAGTTTGGCTCTAAAATGACTGCTGGTTAACATGTAGTCTTAATGGGCTGCGTTTCAGTCACCATTTCATACGTTTTCCATTGTCTGACAACAGAAAAATATGTAAATGAGAAGAGCTTTCTTGGACATTTAGCTGTAAAAAAAAAACAAAAAACGTAGTATATGTGAACACAGAAAGCAGGAGAGATGCAAACCAGCTGAGCTTAATTTGCACTGAAGCACAACAGATGGCGTGAAAACAGTAGCCCACACAGTCCTTGATTATTGGTTTCGAATCAGTCTAAAGGTTTTTCCATCTCTGAATGTCCCTCAGCATGACAGTTTCCACAGAGCTCTGACCTGTGAACGCATCACCAGTGCTAGTGGTAGCATTAGAACGCTCAAAATTAGTGAAAATTGTCGGAAAATATTGTCCTTTCCTCAGCCTCAGTGTGCATTACAGTGAACACAGACCTCCACTGGGGCCTCTGATTGAATGCATGCTTGCACACCCATGTTCTTTCCACTCATCATATCCTGGCCTACAAGGTGCTTTCTGTCATCAGGACCATACTTCTGCAGCATTCTGTGAAAGTGATGCAACATCCAAACACTCTGCTGCTTCTAAGTTTAGGAAACGTTCACATATTGATCCATTATAGTATTATCGGTTTACAAAGGACATCTGTTCTTTTTTGCTAACGTCTTTGGTCTCACCAACCAAAATGCTGAAAGGCTGATTTTGTGCAGCTTCACTGATAACTGAGGTGCGGACCGTTTCAGTCAGACAGTCAGTTATTTCATGTTGAGTACTATGCACAAGGTATGTTGCATTTCTCTGATTTGTCATGTTTTGCTTGACTATGGGATCATGCTTGGCGAGCAGTTCCATGATAGAGAGCAAATCTCCTTTGTTATCACCTTGGCTTTGTTAATGAGCTCTTTGTGCAGTGTTTTGTGTCGCTGGAAGGAGCAGGTTTCTGCAACAGTTTTGATGTACTCTCTATTTTCGGTAACTATTTTATTGTATTCTGCATTGAAAGAGACTGAGAGAGAGTATTTGCCTGCAATTTCAAAGTCTGCCCATGCGAACAGAGCATTTATGTGTGACTCTGATTCTGCATGGCTTACAAACCCGCCATCTTGATCAGCGGCCTTTTTCCAATTTTTGAACCCTTCTTCAGAAGTAAACACTGAATCAGTGGACGATGGGAGACTGAAGTGACGGCAGACATCGTAGGAGGCAGAGTTTTTACCCTGAGAGTATTCTAGCCATTTGTGTGCACTGTACCGCTCTCTGTTGAAGCCTCGTCTTCTGTCCCCTTGAAGAGTCTGAGGGAAAACCTGGAGTTGGGCCTCTGTGCTCTTGACTGGGAGACATCTGTGATAAAACATGAGGTAAATAAGTGATTCTGGTTTTTAAATAGCAGCAGCAAAACAACAATAATCAGCAAATCCCAATGAGACTATTGAAGCTCAGCTACCAGTTGAATGAGAAGCTTCCCGTTGTTGTGCCAGGATTCATCAGTCAGTGTTGACACCTTATTAAGATAAGATAAGATAAGATAAGATAAGATAAGATAAGATAAAATAAGATAAGATATGCCTTTATTTATCTCACAGTGGAGAAATTCACGTTGTTGGTAGCAGCATTAAACAGAGATACACATATACGAGAGAAAAAAAATAAAAAAATGTACATATAAATATAAGAAATAGTGCACATTTCTCCAGGTAAAGCTCCTGTCTTGTCAGGGAGACACTGTTAGAGGCCAGCTCCTGGTCCAGCAGCAGCTTGACCAGCTGTGTCCTGCCTCTCTTGCTACTCAGCCTCTGGGATACCTGCTGGTTCTGGTTCTTCCCTGTGCTCCGGTTCTGCCTCTACCTGCTCCTCAGTGTGTTCATCGGTTTGCTCAGCGATGTTTTTTCGGACTGCATCACAATCACCTAACATCTGCTGCGTCTCCCCTGCAGCACTTTTGCTCTGAAAGAAAGACGAGATGTCCGCGGGCTTCCTCCTCATTGTCTGCAGGCTGCCGTAGCGCCGCTGCAGTCCTGACTCTGGACTCGCAGCCCATAAATGAGCTAATCTGATGCTCACTAACGTGTGGCTGGACAGAAACAACAGTTAACAAACATCTGCAATGCGTTCTCAAAGGAAGTACTGCTGGACTTACTGACCTGTTGCTTGTTGAAATGACTTCTGCTCTCTCTCTCTCTGTTTGTGCCTCAGCGCCGATCAGCGGCTGCTACGGTGCTGCCTTCACTTGCACTCGGACAACGTAGATGCGATTTTGGAAACGTTCAAAAATATGAACATGTTTCAGGGGTGGCTGTAGAGGGCCGCAAGATAAGATAACAGCTTAAAGATTTTTTCCCCCAACATGTTAAACTGGTGTGAAACCGACAAACAGCAGCAGGAGGAAGAGGAGGAGGAGGAGGAGGAGGAGCGACACCGACGAAAGTGAAAGTTTGTCAAAGCGACGGCGGAGCAGCAGTCCAGAGTAATCCGTGTGTTTGTGTCTGAACTAAATTCAGCTGCTGTTCCTCAACAAGTGGCTCAGATTCTGGTGAGTACAGCCGACAGGACGTCTGATAGTTTGTTAGTGGATTCAATCCAAAGAGGCAGAAAGCAGCAAATCCCACAGTTTCCTCGTTTCTAACTGCGACACGACCAAGGTTTCCTCGAAACTGCGCGCTTACGCAATCGCGCACAAGAAAATCTATGCAGCAAATCCAACAAACTGTAAATTAACTAGACCAAATAGCATTTTTTTGTGTGTACTATTTTTCAATGCAACTCAGTGAGTGATTGGTGTCCAGACAATGATACGATACGGTTCACTTACGCTACGCAGCCAATCATGACATTGACAGTGCATGTGCACGTGTCCTGCCCCTACGCGCCGTGCAGGGTAGCTGGGTAACAACATTTTATGTCTGAAAGGTGTCTAATTTCTCCCAGAGCAGGACCCTCACCCAGGCCAAAGCAGGACTCTCACATATAACATACAACACATCTCATGAACGACAAGATTTTTGCCATTTTCATTTTAAGTTGGCCAGATCACTTGTATTAAAAGTAAAATCATGGAAATTGCTGCTGTAATTTGATTCTTTAAATAAGCCACGAAACTTGCTATGATCCCAGGTTTTGAATAGGTGTGATACTGGTGTGTGGCCACAGCGTGCACATCTGATGTTGCTCACAGTGGTCCTCAGTGTACTCAGGGAGCTTGTGTGTATGCCCAGACACATGAGAAATTAGAGGGAACATTGGTCACAACGACAAACCTGACTGGGTGTGGGGGGTCCGTATTTGGTTGTTGCTGTTTTTCTTTGATTTTTAAACCAAAACTAAATCTTGTGGTCTGTGTGTTTCCGGCTTGCACGTGAAAAACAACTAAACTAAATTCAAATGATGTCTAGTTTTGATTTTGCGGATTTCTTTTTTTTTTTCTCATTTGGTGTCGACAGCAGAACTGTGGACAGACAGGCAGCAGAAATGAAATGTAAAAAGTACAAATAAGAACGAAAAGAACAGAATGAGCGTTCTATAGCAGGACTCTGATCCAGAAGTTGGTTTAGAGTGAAAACTCTGAGTTTGTTACTCTGAGATGAAGGAAACAGTTTTGTGGTCCAGGAAGAGGATGCGGGTACCATGGTAACAGACTGTGGACATCACCTGGTCTCCTTCAACAGACTCTTACTGTCTCTCTGACTCCTGCTGAGCCTGAAGCATCTGTCTGACTCAGCGTTTCTACCTGTCACTCAATCATTTCTATCACGAGTTGATTCTGACAAGTTTTTACATCCAGAATCACCTTCATTGATCATTTGTGGGTTTTCTTCTTCAGACTCACCACAGCTGTTGTGTTTCAGAGGTTGGCTGATGTGATCATGGTGCAGGTTTTATAAAGGATGGAGATGTGGTTCATGTGAACATGAGGAGGAATCACAGCAACGTGTGAACATTAAAGTTCAGGTCAGACTTTACTGTAGCTCTGCTCTCGATGTTTCCTCCACAGATGAAGGCAGAACGTCTCTGGAGCTGATGTGGATTCAGCAGCATCAAGGTAACGTGATTGACTTTGGACTATTGCAGCAGCTGCCACTGCAGCCTCTGACTGGATATAGTGGACTTGGACAAAGAGAAACATGTCAGATGTTGGAGAGCTTTTCAGTTTTGTAGATTGAGTGTTGAGGTGAAGCAGCTGTCCCAGAGCTTGATAGGTTTCCTCCAATCAGAGCTGTGTGTGTTTGTCATGTGACTGAGAGGAAGCAGGAGGACTAATGTGTGACTCTCCCAGCAGGTTG
>NW_007580282.1:0-1912 GCF_000690725.1 Stegastes partitus | reverse complement strand
TCAGCTAATCAGCTCCCTTTAAGAATCAGCTCTTCCCTTCAGTCTGCACCAGGTCGGCAGATGAAGCCTCATGAAGCCTTGAAGCTGTCCACCCAATTGGTTCCAAAAAAACTTTTATTTTTCTGAGGCTTCATGTGCACACAGGACCCCCTGCTGGTCAAAAAGTTTATTGTCATTTCAACTCCTTGTGATGGCCTCTTGGTCAGCATGTGTCAGTGTCAGCATGTGAATAATCACTGCCAAGAATAGAAATACAAACACCTTTATTTAATTTTATGTGGTTGGTTCATTCATTCATCTAATCTGTTTTGATTAATGTGTGGGTAACGATAATAGGTGTCTGTTAATGTTGAAAAACTTGCCAGTATGATTTCTGTCAGTGTTTTAATAAATCCAATAGGACGTGAGATGTTTATGTTCGTACTATTGCAGTGTTTTTAAAAGATGGGACAATGATTGTGTGAATGAATACTGGGGAGATCGTGGCTTCATTCATTTTTAAACAATACTTCAAAAACAATATTTTTTCCACTGTGGTTGGACTCAGTCGGCTTCTTCTTTTGGAAATAACCTCCCTGGCTTTGGAGAAAACCCTTTCCACCTGCTTTCAACCTCCTGAATGAGTTTCTTTTCTGGTCTTCCCATCTGCTCTTGAACAAGTCCGGCTTCTCCTTTAGAGATAAAAAGTAAATGTTACCTAAGTAGCAAAATAAAATAATGTGTGAACAAATGTGAAAATAATGTTACCCACTTTGCAGTTGTGCCACTTCTAAAATAGCCCACCAGCTTCCTTGTCTTTGTACTCTTTATACTTATTCTAATTGTTATTTACCTTGTATACTTTGTTATTCCCTGACTGTCTGTGCTTCTTTGTTACTAAATAAAAAATTGCATGAAAAAATAACAATAAAAATAAAAAATCTATATGCGCTTCATAAAAGACTTCCTGGATTTCTCGACACAAGCTCTGAAGCCTCGGCACAGTACCTCTCATCATTAGATGTCAGTACTTTCAGTTGCTTTTTTTTGTAAAATTGATATTTGTTGGAGAAAATAAATTTGTCTTTTGTAAACTTTGAACCTGTGTTTTTGTGCTTTGACTGCTTGGTCCACGACAGTAGTGTATATGTATTGAGTCATAAATTAAAATAGTTTTATTTTGAAGGAGCCACCAGCAGGAACAGCTTCTCTATATTTCGGTCACTTTACTGCGGGCGCAGTTTCCGCCTCGTAGCTAGCTGGTTAGCTCCCGATTAGCATGTTGACTTCACTACTATCGAGTCAGACACAATCAAACAGTTAAACTTAACAACTCAAATTAAAATGAAACAGCGTCTCTGTCTCTTACAGGAGATTTATTTTAAAGCTGTCTGTGTTACGCCATTTAACAATCTGTGAAAGTGGAAAAGCTCGATAGCACTGCTGCTAGCTCGGCTAACCCTGCCGCTCATGGATGCTGCTGGAGGTTCCTATTAAGCTACAATGTGGATTCATTTTTTGTTTGAAGTTTACTCAGTCTGAATGTTTTGTTTTGCTCTAAATGGAGAAACGACCGAGCAGAAATTACAGACTAGTGTCTACCGGTGGTCACTGAGTTTCCCCAAATCACGTTCTAAATACTCTAAGAAAGGCGTATGAGGGTCGTATTTTGAAAGGAGTGAAAGGAAGTGTAGGTGTCCTGTAATGTGGCTGACTTGACGTTAAGTGTAGTTACCGCCTGTGGCCACTAGAGGGCACCAACCCTGTTGTGACTGTGGTCCATCATATCAGATAATCTGAGGTTCAGGTTGGATCAGAGACTCTGCAGAAGAAGGTCTGTTTGATGTATTTTATACTAATATTACTAATTAGGGTCCGAGCACACCAGTGCAAGGACCCTATTGTAGCCGTTGTGATTATTATTATTATTATT
>NW_007580281.1:43323-44724 GCF_000690725.1 Stegastes partitus | reverse complement strand
AAACACTTTGTGGCTCTTTTAGATCAGGTTGTGTGTCTTTAAGGTGGTATTTATTTAAATTTGCTCTTTGTGGTTGCTCATTTTGTGTCCTGTTGACCATTTCTCTCATGTTGAATCTTTATCGTTCTTTGTTTCTTGTACCATTTGGGTCATTTTGTGGCTCATGTTTGTTATTTTGCTCATTTTGTGTTTAATTTTGATCATTTTATGGCTCATATTCTACTTTGCTCCCTCCGTCTCTCACCTTGGTCATTTTACATCTCTGTACGGTTGTTCTGGTTGTATTTTGTTCGTCATTTGTGGCTCATATTGACAATCTTGCATCTCTTTATATTGTTTTTTATCTCCTCCTCATTGGCCATTTTTCTCTTCATTGTTTTTTCTTCTGCTCATTTTACATGCTACTTTAGTCCTTTTACATATATTCATGGTTGCTTTTGTTTAATTTTGTGAATTTTCTGGCTAATTCTGACCTTTTGGGTCTCAGTTTGGTCAATCTGCTTTTCTTCATGTTGTATTTTGCATCATTTTGGTCCATTTGACTGAATGAGGCCATTTTCTAAATTATATTTGTCTTTTACAAAGTAGTTTAGTTGTTTTGTTGTAGTTCTACTCATTTTTCTCATTTTGATCATTTAGTGTCTCACATTGGTCAGTTCACGTTGTTTTTGTTCAGATTTTAGTCATTCTGCATCTCAGCTTGTTGATTTTTGTTCCATTTTGGTCATTTTTTGTGTCTTTAAGGTTGTTTTTATTCAATTTTAATCATTTCATGTTTCATTTTAAACACTTTGTGGCTCTTTTAGATCAGGTTGTGTATCTTTAAGGTGGTATTTATTTAAATTTGCTCTTTGTGGTTGCTCATTTTGTGTCCTGTTGGCCATTTCTCTCATGTTTAATCTTTATCGTTCTTTATTTGGTGAACATTTGGGTCATTTTGTGGCTCATGTGTGTCATTTTGTCCACTTTGTGTGTCATTTTGTGGCTCTTTTTGCTCATTTTATGTATAATTTTGATCCTTTTGTGTCTCATATTTTACGTTGCTCACTCTGTCTCTCACGTTGGTCATTTTACATCTCTGTCCATTTGTTTGGTTGCATTTTGTTCATCATTTTTGGTTCATTTTGATAATTTTGCATCTCGTTATATTGTTTCTCAACTCTTCCTTATTGGCCATTTTTCTCTTCATTGGTTTTTCTTCTGCTTTTCTTCTGCTCATGTTACATGCTACTTTCGTCATTTTACATATATTCATGGTTGTTCTTGTTTAATTTTGTGAATTTTCTGGCTAATTCTGAACTTTTGTGTCTCAGTTTGGTCAATTTGCTTTTCTTCATGTTGTATTTTGCATCATTTTGGTCCTTTTGACTGAATGAGGCCATTTTCTAAATTATATTTGTC
>NW_007580281.1:17216-42478 GCF_000690725.1 Stegastes partitus | reverse complement strand
TTCATGTTTCATTTTAAACACTTTGTGGCTCTTTTAGATCAGGTTGTGTGTCTTAAAGGTGGTATTTATTTAAATTTGCTCTTTGTGGTTGCTCATTTTGTGTCCTGTTGGCCATTTCTCTCATGTTTAATCTTTATCGTTCTTTGTTTGGTGAACCATTTGGGTCATTTTGTGGCACATGTTAGTTATTTTGCTCATTTTGTGTGTCATTTAGTGGCTCTTTTTGCTTATTTTATGTTTAATTTTGATCATTTTGTGTCTCATATTCTACTTTGTTCACTCTGTCTCTCATGTTGGTCATTTTACATCTCTGTCCATTTGTTTGGTTGCATTTTGTTCATCATTTTTGGCTCATTTTGATCATTTTGCGTCTCGTTATGTTGTTTGTTTTTTCATTTCCTCCTCACTGACCATTTTTCTCTTCACTGTTTTTTCCTCTGCTCATGTTACATGCTACTTTAGTCATTCTACATATATTCATGGTTGTTCTTGTTTAATTTTGTGAATTTTCTGGCTAATTCTGACCTTTTGGGTCTCAGTTTGGTCAATTTGCTTTTCTTCATGTTGTATTTTGCATCATTTTGGTCCATTTGACTTAATGAGGCCATTTTCCAAATTATATTTGTCTTTTACAATTAGTTTAGTTGTTTTGTTGTCGTTCTATCACGGTTGCTTTGATTGCATTTTTTTCATCATTTTTGGCTCATTTTGACAATTTTGCATCTCTTTGTGTTGTTTTTCATTCCATTTTTGTGTCAATTGGGCCATTTCTGTTTCACTTTGTGTCTGTTCATTATTTCTTTCTTGTACTTTGCCGATTTTGTCTCTCGTTTTGGTTGCTTTACGTCTCCTGTGTGGATGTTTTTGTCCCATTGTATTTATTTATTTTGCTTGTTTTGCTCTTTATGTGTCATTATGATTCCGTGTCGCTTCTTTTTCAACTGTAGCCATTTTGTGTCTTATTTGGATCATTCTGCATCTTCTCTACAGCTTTTTTGACCCCATTTTAATCAATTTGCAACATTTTATGAAATGTTGTGCCCCATTCTGGTCATTGTGTGTCTCATTTGGACTGTTTGATGACATTGTCGGATCAGTCAGGAGACTCTGTTCCAGCCTTTTCTCACCACTGTCTTGTTGTCATTGGTAGATCGCAATACAACGCCCGAGGAGCCGACCAGGACAAGTAAAAGGAAGGCCAGCCCTGAGAGAAGGGTGGACCGGAAAAGGGCAAGGGGCTCTGAGCTGGTAGAAGCCGGTACCAGCTCAGACGACAGCAGGACCAGACAGAGGAGGAAGGTCCGGCACCACGGGGAGGGTCCAAAGACCAGGTGGAGGAAGAGGAGTCTGAGGAGGCACCTTTTGGACCAGAAGGCGCCATCGTCCTCAGCAACCAGCAGAGGTAGGCTGGTCAGTGTGGAGATGATCGTTACTGTGTTCAGTGTTTACAGCACTGACGAAGCAACGTTCAATCATTTACTGGCTCATTTTGCATCCACTTATAGTTTTATTGTTTTACTTTGTCTCTAATTTTGCTTATTTTAAAAACTTGATGGTTGTTTTTTTCCGTTTCGTTTGTTCTTTAAGGTAGTTTGGCCAAACATTTTAGCCATTTTGTGGCTCATTTTATCATTACGTCTCATTTGGATCGCTTTCCGTGTCTTTAATGTAGTTTTTGTTTAATTTGGGTCATTTTGTGACTCATTCTGGTCACTTTGCATTTCTTCATGTTGTGTTTTGTTGTTTGTTTGGTCAGTGTATATCTTTAGGCTTGTTTTACTCAACATTTTGTGGATCATTTGGGTCAAATTTAGGCCTATACTGGCCATTAGGTCTCATTTTGTGGCTTCATTGGGGAAGTTTGACATCGTTTTACTTCGTCTTTTGTTCCATTTTGGTCATTTTGTGCCTCATATTGGCCACTTCTGTCTCATTTGGACTGTTTGATGAAATTGTCGGACCAGTCAGGAGACTCTGTTCCAGCCTTTTTCTCACCACTGTCTTGTTGTCATCGGTAGATTGCAGCACACCGCCGGAGGAGCCGACCAGGACGAGGAAGAGGAAGGCCAGCCCTGATAGGAGCGTGGAGAGGAAAAGGGTGAAGAGCTCCGAGCTGGAACAACCCGGCACCAGCTCAGATGACAGCAGGACCACACGGAGGACGAAGGTCCGGGACTACGGGGAGGGTCCAAAGACCTGGAGGAAGAAGAGGGGTCTGAGGAGACACCTGTTGGACCAGGAGGTGCCGTCCTCCTCAGCAACCACCAGCAGAGGTAGGCTGGTCAGATGGAGGCTCAGTGTGGAGATGGTTGTAATGTCATTTTGGCCATATATCTCATTTGTTTAATTTGGCCTATTTCAGTTATTTTCCATCTCCTTATCATATTTATTGTTCCATTCTGGTAATTCTGTGTCACTCACTGGCCATTTCTGTCTCATTTAACATCTCTTTATGGTTGTTCATCTTTGTTTTTGTGCATTTTCTGTCTCATTTGGCCCATTTATGTCTCAATATGCTAATTTTACCTCTTCATTTCTTTTGATCCCATTTTAATCGTTTTGTGGCTCACTTTGCAGCTTTTGATTTGGGTTTGTGTCCCATTTTGGTCATTCTGTATCTGTTTATGTATTTTCCTGTTCCATATTAGGCATTTTGCGCATTTCTGTCATTTTGCATCTCTATATGATTGGTTTTGTCCCATTTTGGTGACTTTTGTGGGTGTGTGTGTGTCATATTGTTCATTTTGTGTCTCCACACTCATCTCACTCTCTGAAACAAATCAAACATTTGTACTTTAATTGTGTCCTGTGCAGACACCAGCAGCGACCCTTTAGAGGGCTGCAGTCAGCCAAAAGGGGGCAACAAGAGAAAAGGCGCTGACAATGAAGAAGCGCAGAGAAAGAAAAGGAGGCTTCAGCCGGTGCATCAAGAAGAGGGCATAGGAGAGCTGTCCGTGGACGAGCAGAGAGGTCAGCAGGAGGAGATGTGTTGTACATAGATAGAAATGAGGATTTATCATTTACGTCTCTCACAGGTGCAGTAAAACTAAATGTATGTGTGTCTGTTCAGTCCAATTTGAAAGTAAATACGAGCAGCAGCACATGCTCGGAGAAGGAGGCTGTGGATCCGTGTTTGCCGGCTGCCGTAAATCTGACAATCTGCCGGTAAGATATGAAGAAACAGCTTTTTACAAAACATAATGTTTGAAGAGGTTTTGTTCCTGTTTGAAACTAAAATGTTTCAAGTGAGAAAATAACCAAAGCTCTGTTTGTGTCTCGCAGGTAGCGATAAAACATGTTCCCAAAGACAAGGTTTTGTGCAAACACGTGGTAAGTTAGCAGCCCTAAAAGTGTTGTGTTCTCTTGTGGAGCTTCTGTTCTCCTGTAGAGCTTCTGTCCTTCATCCTCCGCTGTGTTTCAGGACCAGAACGGGAAGCAGCTCTCCATAGAAGTGGTCGCTATGTTGAAGATTCAGGCCAGAGCAGCAGGACCAGTGGGGACCATATCCCTGCTGGACTGGTACGACCTGGGCCAGGAGCTGATCCTGGTTCTGGAAAGACCGGTCCCCTGTGAGGATCTGTGCGATTACGTGGCGGGAAAAGGAGGTTCGCTGGAGGAGGAGGCGGCTAAGGTAGGCTGCTGGGAGGATCCTGTTTCTAAGGTTTAATCAGTAGTCCGCATCGTTATTAATCAATAATCCACTAAACGATGACATAAATTGATTACAGAGCATGGTATTTTACACGGTTAGCTAACAAAGGTAGGATGTTGTCAATACAACATTCGGAAAGCGTTTCAAGAATGTTGGCGCAAAACAGTATCTTCAGAGAACATTATCTAGCTCTTGAAAAAATATTCAGTCGACAGGACCATGATGAGAATTTTTCACAGAACTTTCTCAGAACAAACATTCTGGCAGGTCGGCTTTAAAAACACAATCTCAGCATCATTCAGCTTGTTTTAAATGCGTGAACGCCCATTAACCACCACAGAAGTCTTTGCCGTGGTGCCCGTTGCTAGCTTAACTCCCACAGTGCTCTCTACTTCAGTTTGACATCATTTTAATCAGTTAACTTATTAATATCAATAAATTGATTAACCGCTGTTCATTACCATGCATCATTTCCATTGTTCCTCCTCAACAAAGCTACATTTTGGCACCGTTCAGGAAACAAACATTTTAATGCTAATATAATGTCTGATTAGGGGCCATTTTGTGTTCATTTAAAGACTCTTTGCACTTTCCATGTCAGTAATTAGTCTTTTGTCTCTGTCTGTCCTAGGTCATCCTGAAACAGCTCTTGGCTACTGCCATAGACCTGGAGAAGAGGGGCATTTTTCACCGGGACATAAAGAGCGAAAACATTCTGATTGACACCGGATCGGACGTCCCGCGTACTTGGCTCATCGACTTCGGGTTGTGTTGTTTCGTTAAGAAACGATCTTGCTATCGGGTATTTTACGGTGAGACGCTGAGACGTTTTAGACTCGACTCTGACTATGAAAACCAGTTTTTGCAAAATCCTAATTTAACTTAAACAATTTTAACATTTATTGGGAGACACCAGACACCCTGCAGCGACCAACCACATGTTCTTATTGTCCTCTATTCTGCAGGCACTGTTGACCACGCCCCTCCAGAGTGGCACTGCCAGAGTACCTACCGGGCCGGGCCCACCACAGTCTTTCAGATTGGGGTCGTGCTGTTCGACATGCTCCACAGAGACGAACATTTCGAAACCAGAAAGTATTTCGGAAACGCTCTGCAAATCAGCGATGAGCTGTCTGAAGGTAAGAACAACAAACCTGTTGCTGCTCTTTGATGGAATGGAGCCATCACCTTCATCTCTCTCGCTCTTCTGTCCCAACAGATTGTCAGGATTTCTTACAAAAGTGCTTCGCTTTGACTCCTGAACAACGGCCCACACTGACGGAGCTCCTGCTTCATCCATGGCTCAGATAAAAGCACCACACTCACACTTCACCTCCACCCTCCACCCAAACATCACATAGCCGTTAAAGCCTCCATTGTCTCCTTTTCTAACTGCAGATACACATTTAGAATACACGACTTTATACGTTCCTCCTTTGTAATGTTAGAATATACTCCATGGTCCTCCTTTGTAATGTTAGAATATCCTCCATGGTCCTCCTTTGTAATGTTAGAATATACTCCATGTTCCTGACTACATCGTCCGAATATTGATGTCAAAAAATTTTACTTTACAGGAACATTACTGAAAATTAATTATTTCCAAAACATTGTTCGAATATTAGAGTTAAACAAGATTAGAACCTTTGGGTAATGTTATTCAAACTTGTGGGAACGTTCTCCTGTGGAGCTTCTGTCCTTCACCCTCCCCTGTGTTTCATGTTTCAGAACCTGAATCCACAGAAGTGGCAGCTCTGTTGAGGATTTAGGCTGGAACAGCAGAACCACTGGATCAGTACTGCCTGGTCCAACAGCTGATCCTGGTTCTTGAGAGACCGGTTACCTACGGATGGCAGCGGAGGCTCGCTGGAGGAGGCGGAGGCTAAGGTAGGCTGCTGGGAGGATTGTGTTTCTGAGGTGGAGACCTTAGTTTCCACCACTGAAGCACATTTGTCACCGTTTATCACAAATTTATTAAACCTTATGTACTCACAGATGTTAAGGGTATATGTGGTACCGTCACCTAAGTCTGTGCACATTCACACAGGTTTCAAAAAAACGTCGTTCATGAAGATTACGAAACCTTAAGCACTCGTCGATGTTTAAGGTATATGTCGCACCGTCATCTTTCAAAGACTGCAGGGACTCCTGTGAGCTTTGGAAAATGACCAAAGTTACGTGGACTAGTTTGTACTCATAGACGCACAAAGTGTACGTCGTACTATCTTCTCCCAAAGTCTGTAAGAGGAACTTTAAAAATATTCCTAAGTGACGAAATTTATGTCACACGAAACCCTGCCTACTTGCCAATGCGGAAAGGAGAAGTCGTCTGTGACCAAAGTTTACGTCACGCCGACCCTCACATACTCTCAGACGTAGAAAATATAAAGACGGCGTTAGACTTTCCGCAGACATCCAGGACGATTATCAACATTTAATTCTGCTCTAATGCTGTTTCCTGTCTGACCAGAGGACCTGATTGTGTTTTTTTCTCCTTTTCTCCTGCAGCTCCACCCAGTCATCCGTGGAAAGGGGATCTCTCTTTGAATTGCCTTTCCCGAGGTTTCTTCCCATCTTAAATGGGGAGTTTTTCCTCGTCTTCATAGAGAGCTTGGGCTGGGTCCAGACCTCCTCAACTGACGTCGTGTTCAGCAAATTTACATTTAAAAGATTTTAATAATTAGAAATAAATGAAGGAAATAACATTTAATTATATATTGTTTCCTGGTTACATTTTCAGTTACATCCTGGTAAACAAATGATTCACTCAAAGCAGCAAATTAAACACAAAATCCAGTTTCAGCTTCAAATGGCAGAAAAACAGAATCATGAGATGCAAAGAAACTAAATGTTATCACAACTTGGTGACGCTGCAGTAAAGAATGTGAGCTGCACTTTTTATTTAATAACTTGTGAAACTGATATTTTACAGATTACTAATTCAAATTATAACCAACAAATAATTTATGATATGTTCCCTGCTTTTTTGTTCCCTAGTTAATATTCACAAGATACACAGCACAATATAAAGTAATATATAAATTAAAATTAGCCTTCCCGGCATCTCTTCAAGGTTGTTGTGTTGAATTATAGTTGCAATGTTGCTCATTCTGCTCATTGTATGTCTCATTTAGATATTTAGGGCCCGAGCACTGAAAGTGCGTAGGACCCTATTGGAATGCAAGGAATTACTATTATTATTCCATCAAAACAAACTCGTTTTTGAGGGCCTAAACATGCTCAAAAACTCATGAACATTTGCACACACATCAGGACTATTGAAAAATTTGATATTTTTAAGAAACTGGGTATGTCAATGGCAAAATGGTTCCACAGCGCCCCCTAGAAAATTTTACTGGACTCCTGTTGGAAGCATGTTTGGCCTAGAGCTACGAAATTTGGTAGGCATATGGAGCAGGTCGGTACGCACAAAAAAGTTGACAAGCGCTGAGCTCTAAAATGCAAAATTGCTGAACAGCGCCCCCTAGAGAATTTCAAAGGAGTCCTATCGAGGCTACGTTTCACTTAGCGCTACAAAATTCGGTCCACAAATGGAGCAGGTCCGGACGCACAAAAAACTCCATCAGCGCTTCATTTGCCATCAAAGGGGAAGTGTGTCTTACCACCTTCAGCATGTTCCAATCTGCTTCAGATTTTACATGCTTGGGCAGGACAGGATGACATCCACATGCCAATTTCCATTCACAGTCAAAGCACCACGTTTAATTAGGTTTGAATTTGTGTGAGTGGTGCTCATTTCTTTCTGTCATATAAGCCACTTTGGCTATCGCAACGAACAGTCGCTCTACTAAACAAACAGCTGTTAATGCATTTTGACATATCCTACCCTGCAGCTAAAAGGTTTTCGAAGAAAGCCTTAAAAAAATGAGTAAAGAGTTTGTCTATAGAATAGCAAAACAGATCTTCATTTAAGGGGAAAAGTGATTTTTTTTTCCATGAAAAGGAAAGCTCACAAAACAAGTGAAATACATACACATAAGAATCAAAAGAAGAGCTGAAGAGGATTGTGAAGGGAGATGGACAAAAAGGGGGTAAAGTTGCAGGGGGTATACATGAGGGAAGAGAAAGCAGATGAAGGCAGGAGGGAGGGATGGAAAGAAATGAGGGCAGCGCTCTGGGAATAGCAGCCGTTTCAGAGGTGATAAATGTTGTTTTGACACGTGTGTATCCACAGGCCCGAAGGTCGCAGTTTAACAGAAGGAACGAAGGTCAGTTTAAAGTCTGGGTCAAGTCAAATATGATTCCCTAAGTGACAGGTTTAGAATTCAACTATACGGTTCAGCGTAGCGCGATAGGTGAAGCATGGCATGAGATTAACACAGTTCAGGTTTGATTAAAGTGAGCGTACTGGTTGTAAATCCAAGTGGATGAAGACATCCACCACATGTGTTTGTGTGTCTAAAAACTGTAAGTTGCTCAGAACTGCCGTTGCACTTTTGACCATTTTGTACGCCCAAGGAGACACACACCCACATCAACACCCACAACCACACACACACACACACACAAAATATGGAACCAATTACATTTTACCTGCAGGCTGCAGGCGACCCTCGTTGAACATGCTGTGTTTAGACACGGGTAATCAGCCCTACGCTCGGTGTGCATGTCTTTTTGTGTGTGTGTGTTAGTGTGCCTGTATCTCTTATGTTGTGGGGGTTTACAAAGTCACATTGTGAGAGCCTGACTTCCTTATGAAGACAACAATAAAGTCACTATAATATCAATCTTAAATTTTAGATTTAAAGTTATAAGAAAAAAAATGCTTCGGCAAAAGTTAGTCTCAAGAAATTAATGTGTAACGTGTGTGGCTGCGTGCGTGCAGATCCACTTCAAACACGGTTGATGTATTGTTGGAGACGCCACTCCCGAAAGTCATTGCTTCCACAGCCTTTGCCAATAATGAAGACACCATACCTCATGAATCACAGCCTGCAGCTAGACCCAGGACAGAGCCTGCAGCAGGTGAAAATTCTCTGTCTACACTTGAGCAAGACAGCCTTGTAATGCCTCAAACAATGCATCTAAAATATCTAATAGGATGTCATAAAGCAAAATCCACGCGACACATGGCTGATCTGTCCTTAGATCTCCACAAAGAACGGCTAAAAAAAAACAGAGATTCTTAAGAACCACTTAAAAAAACTAGAAACA
Organism: Stegastes partitus; assembly: GCF_000690725.1. Classification (NCBI taxonomy): domain Eukaryota; kingdom Metazoa; phylum Chordata; class Actinopteri; family Pomacentridae; genus Stegastes; species Stegastes partitus. The sequence goes on along the minus strand of NW_007580281.1, from coordinate 33,651 downwards.
TCTGTTCAAGAAGAAAAGACAAAAAAGGCTGGAGGCCGACACCTGCCTGGCGAAACAGGTGGATGAAACCTCCAAGCTAAAAATTCAACTAGAAAACATTCAGCTGCAATTTGACAAACAAACGTGCCAGTAGAAGATGGAAAAGTGCCACCTCCTGGAGAAACAACTCCAGGAAACATCTGAACTAAAAGCGGCACTTGCCAAAGAAAAAGAGGACTTGGACCAGAAAATAACTCAAGAAGAACAACATTTAAACACTTGGTGGAGGAGGAAACCTAAAAAAGTCCTGGTGAATTTAAAAGAACTGGAGGGACCAAACCTCAGTCTGACTCCTGATACGGGTCGACCCTCTTCCCCTGAAACTCTGCTGTCCTAAACCCTGAACCCGATAATTAATAATATGTATAAATTATTTGTTATAGATTTAACTGGACTATAGTTAATTACAGAACATTATTTATAATTCAGAGGATTTTAGAAACAACAGGAGCTGAGAGCAGATTGACAGAGTTCACTTCAGATGTTAACTGTAATATACATCAAACAAACACGAGTTTAGGTAATGATGTATATCAATATGAAAATGAATACAAGCAACAACAAAAAAAACACCAAAAAAACGTATTATTTATGAAAGTCTTTGAAAGATTCACTATGAAGAGAGGTGAGAAGGTTATTTGTCTCCAGAGCTGTGTGTGTGTGTGTGTGTGTACAGTTCAGTCCTACCGCACTCCAGGTAGAGGGTGAAAATAGGAGGGTTCCTTAGTTCACAGTAGTCCTATCACAGCCAACGGGTTTGGTTCCTTGTGGACTGGACTCGCCATCTTGTCTCAAATCTCTGCAATCTTCTTTGAGGGTTTTGAGATTCACTCTGGGGTCACAGCTCGCCAGAAGAACGCTCCAACTCAGAAACCTGACCTGTAAATGAGGCCAACAGAAAATGACCTCTATGCTAATTCGATGAGCATTTCTGGTCATATAGGTTAAAACTTATGAAATCCACTTATTGATTCAATTCAAGTCTGTTGCATAACATCTATAATTCATCAGTTTCAAAATCACAGTTTCATTCAGTAATTAGAAGAATAGAAAGAATTAGAATAAAACTTTATTGATCCCTTCGGTACAAGACTTCAGGGAAATTGCTACACCAGAAAAAAATTTAAATAAATTATTACTTCTTAGACCTAATGCTTAAAGCAAAAACTCAAATGAAGCTTGGTAACATAAAAGAAAACATGAACAAACTGATGTAACTTTAACTTTAGAAAACACCAGCTAACGGTGGCGTTTACTAGCAAAGCATATTTTAACCAGCAGTTCACCTGCAGCTAATGATGCTAATGGCTGTAAAAAGGGCATCAAAATGAAATAAACAAGTGTCTTTGAAATACACAAACATGTCTGCCAATAAACAGCATCTACTGCAATCTTCACAAATCCAAAATTCAAGTCGCAAATACTTTTGACATATTCAATAGGATTTAATGTAGCGAAAATTAGCATCATGGCTAGCGGACTTTTTAGCGCACATTTTAGCAGAAGTCAATAGGGTTTAAAATGGCGGAAATTAGCATCACGGCTAGCGGTGTTTTTAGCGCTAACATTTTAGCAGAAGTCAATAGGGTTTAAAATGGCGGAAATTAGCATCGCGGCTAGCGGTGTTATTAGCGCTAACATTTTAGCAGAAGTCAATAGAGTTTAATATGGTGAAAATTAGCATCACGGCTACCGTTTTTAGCGCTAACATTTTAGCAGAAGTCAATGGGGTTACCATGGTGAAAATTAGCATCATGGCTATCGGTGTTTTTAGCGCTAACATTTTAGCAGAAGTCAACAGGGTTTAACATGGTGAAAATTAGCATCACAGCTAGCGGACTTTTTCAGCGCTAACATTTTAGCAGAAGTCAATAGGGTTTAATATGGTGAAAATTAGCATCATGGCTAGCGGACTTTCAGACGCCGTTTGCCTCATGTTTCATGCTGGAATTTCACTGAACTCACCAGTGCAATGAATCGGCACATTGGGGAGATAATGGCGACAGGCTCAGTGCTTTTACTGGACAAAACGTCCTCCTCTTCCATCTTCGCTGACCTCAGTCGTGAAGCGCTCTGCTCTCGTCAGCTCTGTTTTAGTCGTTGACCTTTGACTTTAACTGGAGCAATTGACCAATGAACAGTCAGGAGGCGGGCTGAAGCCTCTGATTGGTCAATGTTTATGTAAACTACTTCACTTATTGCCACGCTCATCACAGAAACTTTGCTTTTAAATCCGACTGTATTAACCTATAAGTGTGATATTAAATAATTTAAGAAGAGCTTATACTTTTTCTTAACATTGATGAAGATATTTATTTGTTCATTTTATTTGTATTCATGAAACCATGTGGGCTACAGTTTTCTCATCTATGTGCATGACTGTCACCTCTCCTTCAGCTCCTACCATCAAAGTCAAGGCTCTTTTTTTTTTGTCAAGACTTTTTTTTAGCATCTTATTGTCATATTGTCATCACAGTCCAGCTCTGCTTTGATGGCACATCTATTAACAACTATTCCATTCATTTCATTATTTTGCAAATGTTTATGGCCACATGTTTTAATCTGCTAATTTTTTACTGTAAATTTACTCTTTGGTAACATTCAAAGCTTAGATGTATATCTTTTATTTATTTATTTATTTTAAATTAGGATTGGACACCTCGACAGGATTCAGTTTTTTGTTTAGGGGTTAATAAAATGAGTCTATTTTAAATTAATTTGTCTGTCTTTGCTTTTTTTTTCATCACCAGTAATCCAATAGATAAATAAAACTAGATGAAAAAAACAATTGCAATATTTTGATATCTATGTGCTAAATCCAGAAAATTGTGTGTTTGTCAGAGAGAGAGTGAGGAGAAGCAGGTAGAAACACATCAATGCAGAGCTGCAGCCTGGTCTGTTTTAAACTACCTGTAGCAAACGCACACGCACAAACACACACACACACACACACACACACGCACACGCACACACACGGATCTGTTTATGTAAATAAGCTGATATCATGTCCAACTGCAGGACAGATAAGTCAGATTACTGAGACTGACTACACGCAATGAGACTCTAACACCACTCCAACCTGTCCAGACCACAAAGTTGTTGTCCACATGTTTTTGTCTCCGACTCATATTTATTTTGGTCTGGTCTGATATGTTCTGTGTTCCTGACTCATATTTCGGCCAGAGGCTAACGCAAATAAGCTCCAAGCACTGGATCAGAATCACAACACGAGTTGTCTCCATACTGTTAAAGAATGTGTTGTTAGATATCAGGTTTAAAACGCTTTTGAACTATCCTGCCGTTATTTTGGTTTTGCTGTTGACACCAAGTAAAGTTTACACTGTCTCTGTCTTGACTTGGCCGTGAAGCTTAGCTTTGGCTGAAGTCAGTCTCAAAGGGCCGAAATGAGAATCGCTCAGTTTAAAATCAACATTGGAATAAAGTTCAGTGTCACACTCATTATGCTTGCCCTTGAGGTCAAAGGATGTAAAGCTTAAGCCTCGATACAAGCCTTCATGTCAACATCAGTGTCAAGCATCGTATTCTTTATTTCTTGTTGGAAATAAATAACATTATCTTAACCAGAAGGTCACTTGTAAAGCACGACTCTCCAACAAGGACAAAACTCTGTCTCACAGCTCTGAAGACAGTCATCAGGATTAATATCAGACAGAACCGTCAACTCATTACACTCCATCTCCGTCTTCATGTACCACTGTTTTTTTCTTTATAGCTACTCTGGTGCAACAACATAGTGTAAAACTGCTATTTTCTCTCCATAACTTTTCCAGTGCAATGACAAAAAAGTAGTATTATTACTCTTTATATATTTAAGTATGATTCTGCACATCGTGTGTGGCCTGCTACTGGGTCCATTGTCCATCCTGCCATATCTGTACATGTGAAAGGGGTACAGACTCTTTAATAAACCTTCATTTTATCCTTTTTGTACTCTTGCATTTATTATCTTGTTTCTTCACTTGTATCTACCTACTGTAACGTTGACATTTACATAGTGAAGGATCAGGAATGTGATTATCTTATTTCTTGTTGGAAAGATAATACCATTATTTTAACTTGAAGGGCTCTTGGACAGCACAGCTCTCCACCAAGGACAATGCTCTATCCCACAATTTTAAAGAGAATCATTCAGATCTTGCTTGATATCAAACAGAATTTCCAACTATTTACACTCTGCTTCTGTTATCGGTCTGACATCCACTCAAACCTGTTTACATGGGGATGGATTTTCTCAAACCAAAAGCCACAAACTACAAATATCTCAATCAAGTTTTCTCCAGAGTCATTTAATATCTAATATCTGTCAATATCTGATAATATTTTCCTAGATAATGCACACTCTAAGTCAGGGGTGTCGAACTCCGGTCCTCGAGGGCCGCAATCCTGCAAGTTTTAGATGTTTCCTTCTTCCAACACACCTGATTCAAATGATCAGCTCAGCATCAAGCTCTGCAGAAGCCTGATAACGATCCCGATCATTTGAATCAGGTGTGTTGGAAGAAGGAAACATCTAAAACTTGCAGGATTGCGGCCCTCGAGGACCGGAGTTTGAGACCCCTGCTCTAAGTATTGTAGACTAGCTGTAGTACCTGGTTGCGCCACCAGGTGGGGCTTCGGTACGTCCTTGTTGGCGAGCAGAGAATGATATGGGAGACTTCAAGCAGTGTTCCTATGTCTCATATAACATGCAGATATTGTAGCTTTTGTTCACATTTGTTGCAACAACAAAAAAAAGAGACTCAGACACGTGTTTGAGGTGTTTCTAAAATCCCTGTGATCAGTTGTGGTCCTAATCTCAGGTTGGGGCTCAGGACATCCCTACTCCAGACCAACTGATTCTCCTGAACTGAACATTATTTTAAGTGACACTGTTTTAAGTTGACTGACACACAGCTGTGCCAGCATGCAGGTTTTGCTGGGGTTGTAAAAGTGGAGAGGAATGAAGTTAATTTAGAACAAATTCAATAGCAGCGTCCATCTTCTCCATAGTGATGGGCATATATGACAACAGCATGGCAACAACCTTAGACCTGCTCGTAGTGCCGAGTGACTAATCAGTTTTAAAGATTTTTATTCAGACAAGTCTTGATCCACAACTAAGTTTAACAGCTTCTTCCCGTGCCTGTACTAAACCTTTTCACCAGGTTCCACGACATTCATTCAGGTAGCTTCTTTGTGTGAAAAATGTTTTTACTTTGATAATAGCACAGGAGTGGCTCACAATATGGCCTCCAACTGACCGCTCAAGATTTATTTGTAGAAAGTGTAGCATCAATTGTTTGTTCTTTATTCGTACTGCCGCCTGTGACCACATCTCCAAAGTGGAGGGTTATGTTTTATTAATTCGGGCAGTAGATGACTCAAGTAACACTATGTCATTAAAATATGTCAGCCGTTACTGAACTCATGAGGTGGCAGCAACAGTTTCCTGGCAAGCTGTGAGACCTCCCAGTAACAACTTGAGCTTCCTGTCACTCAAACTGTGAATCATCGCTGAGGAGCAGTACAGTCAGATGGTGAATTCTCATCTTCTTGATCAGTTCAGATGAAACTTTAGACAACCGGCGCCACAAGTCTTGAACACAAGGAAACTCCCACATCATATGTTTGTAGCTCCCCGGTGAATCCAAATGGCTCTGTGACATAAAATGGATAAGTTAGTGGTTTGGACTCTTAGAAGCACAAAAGGTATATTTCCCACACTGTGCCCCAAGATATGTCTTTATCTTTTAGCTGAAAGTTGAGCATCAGCAGATCCTTGCGTTGTCTAAAGAGTTTGGAACACATTGCTGATACACATCCTCTTGTGGTTAGAGAGTTCATCCAGTCCAGGGTGTAAAAAGTGTATTCAAGATGTATTTGAATGATGAATCTCATTTATCTTTCTGCTTTGGTGATGACGGTTTACTTCTGTGGAATCTGTCAAATGGAAATTCCGCTTTGTCCTTTGAAACTGGTGAAAAAGAAGGTGGGCAGATTTTAGGTTTACTGCTGCTTCAGCATTGTGTATCTGACGTCATGACGCCCAAGTTTCTTCAGACATTTCTGCTAAAACGTTTTCATTAAGTAGGATTACACACTAAAGAGGAAGATAGAACGACTACTCTCATGACAAAATCATGTTTTGCATTTCACATTTAGGTAAAGCAATATATTGGAAAAAATGAAAACTTCACTTTGCTTAAAATGAAGTTGAAACAGTGCAAATCAAGTGATTTACGTACATCTAACTTAAACCACTGACATTCATTTTGCTTGTTAGCTTCATTTGGAGTAACTTAATTTAACTACGTTACCAACTGAAGCACTTCATTCCGGTTGCAGTTGAGTTTAGCCTCCAATAGACATCACATGACTGAAGCGTTGACCTTACATGTCAGTGAAAAATAAAAAAGATGAACCAGACAGGCTGGAGAGGTGGCACGATTCCTGAAAACTGAGCAGATCTTTGTCATTAAATAAATCAGCAACTATTCTGACGCCATTTTAAGGACCATGGTTTGGCATCTAGTGGTATATTTGCAATCGGTGTGTTTGATAAAAACAGACCCTGTAGTCCTCTAGGGTGTGCGATGTTTTTTCTAACGGTCCTGATGAGCAGCTGTTAAACTGATCCATGACAGAACGTAGCAGAAAGGCCTGATGATAAACTGAAGCCAGGCAGTGAGAGACCATCCTGATCTTATGAGCTCGATGAATGACCACTATTCTAAATATATACAGGAACAGGGCACAGGTAAATCAGTGTTGAAGACATCCAGAAATAAAAAAACAAAACAGTTTGGATGTCATGGAATTGTGTCACTTAATTAAAACAACTTTGTAATCACAAGAAATCCTTCCTTTTCTTATAACGGACGCTGGCAGAATGAAATAATATAAAATAACAATGTGAACAGGTTAAGTGCTCTGACGAAAGTCCACCACTTAAAACCCCACAATAAAAGAGCAACACGGGTCAACAGTTCTGCCTTTATTCAGTCCAGTGGGATTCTCACAGATGTTCCTGATGTCTTCTGATCTTACACACGGGAACAAGAAGCTTTTCCAGAGGTTCAAAATATCACATTATTATTAATAACCTTGACAACTTTTTCAGGTGATTGTGGTTTAAAACCTCCACATAAAAACCTCTGACTCAGTTTACACATCTGGTTTTACCTACAGTTCGTCATGACAGCATAATTGAAGCTAAATCGGGTCCAAAGCTCATCAGAGGTCCACTGTACTGTCGTGTTGTTCAGGGAAACCAGGCAGCATGTGTCTTTCGTCACCGTCTTCTCTTCGGTGACAGAGACATAACTTCACAATGAGCTCCTCTCTGGGTTCCTGTCCTTGGCAACGCTGCTCGCTGCATCTGTCCCCGAGAGAGACTCACGTGGGTCAGTTTGTCGGTGATGAGCGTCGGCCACATGTGATAGAAATCTGGATGGAATGAACCCAGTCACAACACGGAGAATCACAGCAGATGAAGTGCAACATGTATGCAGAAACATGACTCTGTGACTCTGCTGTGTGCAGGTGATGATCCATAATAATCCTCATCTCCAAATATAACCTCAGTAAGAGTCAACAGTGTTTTCTGTTAGCTTCATCTATCCATTATCTATACACCGCTTAATCCTCACGAGGGTCGCNACACACAGCAGGACTGTGGGTTCTGTCCTCCATCTGGGAACACTGCAGTCAGCTGATCAGGGCATTTATTCACAGACGCTTCAAGGAACTCAAACGTCTTCAGGCTGTTTTCAGGAAAATCCTCAAAATTTATCAACCAAAGTCTAAAACTTCAGGTAAGAATCTGAACTGAATAAATTCCACCAACAGCCAGTGAACTGACCTGAGAGTCTCCAGTTTACAGTTTGGACTCTTCAGTCCATCACAAAGATGCTTCACTCCTGAATCTCCCAAGACGCTGTTGCTCAGGTCCAGTTCTTTCAGATGGGAGGGGTTGGACTTCAGAGCTGAGACCACGACTTCATAGTCACTCTCTGAGAGCCAACACTGAGAAAGTCTGTCATGACACATAAAAGATAAAACATGTTATTGCCAATCAGAAGAAAAACAATTCAGCCTCTTAGGGTGAAGAATGAAGGTTTTATGGTTGGTGGAACATCGGAGAAGACAGAAACACTGACATGTTGTAATAAACCTCCACCATAATAGAACTGGTTTGTATGATTCTACCAAAGCAGCTCCACGTGAGCCCAGATGGTACACATGGTCACCTCAACCAATATTCACCACTTTAAAAGACATAAGTCCAACTGAAGACGGTCAGATGTGGAGCATTCGCTGAACTGAGGCAGAACGAGCACATTGAGAACATGTGAAGAACTGAACTACTGATCTACACTGACTGGTCATGTTCATCACATCTGGACTCACTCAGCCTTTCTGCAGTTCCTCACAGCTGGAATCAGTCTCCGTCGTCCCTCCACTGTTGTGTTGTACTTCCTCAGGTCCAACTCATCCAGAACCTCCTCTGACATCTGCAGCATGTAGGCCAGAGCTGAGCAGTGGATCGCAGAGAGTTCCGTCTTTGATCTGTTCTCTGACTTCAGGAACTCTTTGATCTCCTGATGTACTGACAGATACTTCATCTCCATCAGGCAGTGGAAGATGTTGATGCTTCTGTCTGGAGATATTTCATAACTGTTCTTCTCCTTCAGGTTGTTGATGACTCTCTGGATGATTTCTGGACGGTTCTCTGTCCGACCCAGCAGGCCTCCTAAGACTCTCTGGTTGGACTCCACAGAGAGGCCATGAAGGAAGCGAGCAAACAGGTCCAGGTGACCATTTCTACTACTGAGGGATTTCTCCATGACTCTGTCCAGGAAGGCATCCAGTGATGAGTTGATGTAGTCTTCTCCCAGGAACTTCTCCAGCACCTCAGTGTTGCTGTTGGTGTGACAGTAGAACATGTAGACTGCAGCCAGAAACTCCTGAATGCTCAGATGAACAAAGCAGTAGACTGGTTTCTGGAACATCACACACTCTCTTCTGAAGATCTGCGTACAAACTCCTGAGAACACCGAGGCCTCTGTCACATCCAGACCACACTGCTCCAGGTCTTCTTGGTAGAACATGATGTTTCCTTTCTCCAGATGTTCAAAGGCCAGCCTCCCCAGCTTCAGAAGAACTTCCCTGTCAGTCTCCGTCAGCTCCTGTGGACTCGTCTCATGTCCCTCCNCGGAGAGAACCCACGCTGCACGGGGAGAACATGCAAACTCCACGCAGAAAGATTCCGGTGCCCCCACCGGGACGCGAACCGGCAACCTTCTTGCGAGGCAACAGTGCTACCAACTGCGCCACCTTGCAGCCCTCTGTTAGCTTTATGCATCACAATATTCTGTCTCATAATGATGCATTAACCTCATACAGTAAATGAGCTAAACTAGACTTACTATTGAACTATTTTCCAACTGCTATTTATTTCTACTTCTAAAATATAATCATAGTTCACATGCCTTCACTGACTTCATCTTGTTCTTGTGTTGTGGTGTATATTCATGAATTTCTTAATTTGTCGTGATGCACAATTCGCTTTTTATCGCTGTCATCATTAAATTCAACTTTTCGAGAAAATAGATGCTTTAAAATATCAGCTGAAGACGCCTGATTCAACTCAGATTCCTCGAGTCGAACCTTCGTTTATCCAGGTAGCAACAAGGGGTGCACTGATGCAAGGCGCTGAAAGCTGAAGAGCAGCGATCCTTTCGTTAGCAGTCAGTCCGTTTTGGTCTTGTTGGTATCTTGTCTGTGTTTTAAGTCCAGTGATGTCTGAAGTGAGCGACTCTAGTTTGTCAGAAGTGAAGTTACCAGAACATAGCCACAGCCACGGTCAACAGGTTGCCCACAAGTGTTCCAGTGACCAGCAGCAGAAGGCTGTGGTTGAACTGGGCAGCTCCCAGTTGTTTCTAAGTGACATGTTGTGCTCACACTGATGTCAGTTGGTGTATGAGGAAGAAGAAGAGTCACGACATGTCTGCAGAAGTGATTAGGTTACTGTAGTCTGCAGATGGTCCAGGTCTTAGTGTAACAGCTACTCAGATGTTATGTATGAGGTTTACTCTCCAAAAAGAAAAGCAGTAAAGGCCCAGTTCATACAACGTTACAAAGGTGAGTCTCTCAGCCTCGTCCTCATTGCTGCAGAGTCCAGCGCAGACAATGATGATGAATTTATTCCTCTTCTGTAGTACTTGAATTGCTCATGTGTTAGACACAGTTTTGTCAGGAAAATCTAAACAAATCTTAGCTTAATAATCATGATATCTCTTCAGAATAACTTTATTCTATTTATTTAAAAATTTGTGCAAAAAAAGAAAAAGAAAAAGCTTGTTCCAATGAGATTCTGTACAAAACATGCGACGCTCATGTGACAAAAATTCTGTGAGTTTTCAAGTGAACTCAGCTGAACTGCACAGCGGACTGGAAAATAATTAAAATTTAAATCGTTAAATATTTATTCTATGTAGACGCTGGATTTTTTCAGGACAGTATATGTATAGGTCACACTCGTGGGTACTAGAAAAAATGTTGTACATGTTGATTCCAGGGTTTGTTTGTTTTTGTAAAATAAATAATCAAAGAAATTCAGCTTTTATTTTTTTTTATTTTTATAACTTGTGTCTTTTTTTACTTTGTTGTACCACACTAAATGTATTTTTCACAGTTTTTCTACTTCTAGCTATGGTTGTGTTGTTTCCATGGAGGTGCAGGATTTTACACTGCAGTGAAAAATGAGTCCACAGTGAGGAGCAAAAACACAGAAACAGGACTAAACAGAAATGAGTAACAAATATTCAAACTGTCTCAGTCAGCTCAAATTTATTCACTGACAAAAGTCTGATCCAGGTGCGGGCCTGGTGAAAATCGTGAAAACAAAGTAAACCCAATAACCTTCCCAGTGGTAAAGAATTGAACTGAAGACCAAATCCTGCATCACTACATGCAGACGAACTGCAATAAATGCTGCAGACATGAAACATACACTGGTATTAAGAAAAATGTATTGTTGAGGAAATCTGAATTTTCCTTTTGCTTAAAAAACATTGAAACAATTTTAAACATTAAATAAACACAACAATATTTACTACATTTTACATGTTGTTTGTTTCCATCCGTACAACAGTGTTCATGTGTGTTCATACCAGTGTTGACTTGCTGTGACAGAAGTGGTCGTATATCCGTCAACACTTTTCACGTCTTCTGGTGTCTGCACTCTGTCTCTCAGCAAGTGTGTGTGTGTGTGTGTGTGTGTGGGCCGTAGATAAAAGGTCACTGCTGTATGTTCTTAGCGTGTGCTTCGTACGAGGGAGAGGCGATACACGAAAACACATGTTGGCTCTGTGATGACCTGCAGCATCAATCTGCAGAGAAAACAGGAGGTGGAATGAAAACATGAAGAAGAGATGAGAGGAGCAGATGGAACTCCGTTACAGATCGATCATAATTCATGTCTTTCCAGGCATTAAAATTATGTGTGATGATCCTATAGAAACCCAGCAGTGCAGGAAATCAGGTGGGAACACAACAAGCAGCCAGTTTTGACCACAAGTGCGTCTGTCAGGAAATAAATGAGGAAACAGAAACATGTCAGATTATAATCTTTCTGTCGTTTTTTAATACAATAGTTGTTTTACTTTCGGATCCTTTTAGGAGTTTTTCTGGGTTCACAAGTGCACACACACACACACACACACACACACACACACACATAAAGCTGTCAGCTGTGGACAGTTTAATCCTGTTATCGATCTTTGAGGATGAACTTACGTTCTGTGTTCCAGATGTTCTCAGCTGAATGATTTGAGCCAATATGTGGCCACCAGCAGTAAAAGGACACATTTAGTTCATTTAACCATATTAACATGTTATATTCTGGCATTCAGCGGTGGTTATGGACAAGCTGAGGACATCAGTTTTAATCTGCTGCTTCTTGCTCTTATGGACGAAGCTAGTTGGGATGTTTTGATGTGATCTCTGTGGCCATGTCGATCTCACATATGTTTTCACAACCACAGTTATTGTTTCACTAAAAGGCAAAAGAACAAAAGCAATCTTGTGTCTTTAAGTTCCAGAAACCGTTTCATTAAGCCTAATTTACAAATGCCGACAACTCTCTCCATGAAACAGGGAAGTGATATTATTCTGTCAGTAAATCTTAAATGATCTGTGAGACCTGCCGGTGGGTTTGAAAGGCTTGTTGTTGTTTATCACAAGTAACCAAACTAATCTCATGACAAGCAATTCCAGCTTCAAGATGAGACTAAAATGATGATACTTCAGCAAAATCATCCTGTCTCATTTAATAATGTCCCAACAGTCAGTCATTTGCACTAACCATTCATCCATCCATTATCTATTCACCGCTTAATCCTCACTAGGGTTGACAGACAACCAAGCACACTCACATTCACACCGACGGACAATTTAGAATCACCAATTAACCTCAACATGTTTTCGGACTGTGTGGGAGAAAGCCGGAGAACCTGGAGAGAACCCACGCTGCACGGGGAGAAAAGAACAGAAAGATCTTAACCGGGATGCGAACCGGGATCTTCTTGCTGTGAGGCGACGGTGCTTATCTCCGAGTCACCTTGCAGTCCTGTGCTCACCAGTTTCTGCAATTAACAAAATCAGAACAACTGGCTCAGCTGTGATCAACAATCATGCCACAGATAGGAGCTACTGTAATAATGGAGACAAATTAAACATTAAAGTAGTAAAATCTCTGTAATAAGTAGAGCAAACATTTTTTTCCCATTTTGGACAACACCTCTGGGTGCTCGGAAAAATGTTAGACATCTTGATTCCATTTTTAATTTTTAATTTGTAAAATAAATAAATAAATAAGGCGCAGTTGGTAGCACTGCTGCCTCGCAGCAAGAAGGTTGCCGGTTTGCGTCCTGGTGGGGGCACCGGGATCTTTCTGCGTGGAGTTTGCATGTTCTCCCCGTGCAGNGGAAGTGATCCAGACCAGAGCCGAGGGAAGCAGGTTCCCCTGGATGAGGTTTGTCAGCAGCACGTCCAGCGATGACTTCTGGCTGATGTCAGACACCACCTCCCTGTTGGTGAAATCCAGTGAAAGTCTGCTTTCATCCAGACCGTCAAAGATGAACAAAATTTTACAGAAAGCCAGCTCCTCTGCTGTCACCTTCTGTAATGCTGGATGGAACTCATGGAGCAGCGTCAGAAGACTGTGCTGCTCATCTCTGATCAAGTTCAGCTCCCTGAACGGAAGCACAACCACCACACTGATGTCCTGGTTTTCTCGGCCCTCTGCCCAGTCCAGACTGAACTTCTGCACTGAGAAGGTTTTTCCCACGCCAGCGACACCGTTGGTCAGGACCACTCTGATGGCTCTCTGCTGCTCAGGGAAGGCTTTAAAGATGTCCTGGCACTTGATGGGAGTGTCAGGGAGGTTCTTCTTGGAAACTTTGCACTGCCACCTCCGCCTACATTTGGTATCAGCCTCTTCACTGGCTTCTGCTGTGATGCAGAGCTCAGTGTAGATCCTGTTGAGGAGGGTTCCACCTCCTGTTGCATCACTTCCTTCAGTCACATGTTCACATCTCCTCCTCAGACTCATCTTATGTTCCTGCAGAACCTCCTGCAGACCAGCATCTGCTCACAGATCAGAGAAACAATCAGACGGAACAAACACAAACACCTTTCATGTCTGGACAGCACAACACAACAACAAGTGCAGTTTTCACACATCAGTCCATCAGCACGTGTTCAGTCTTACTTTGTACACAGCTGCTTTGACCGGCTGTCTGCAGTTCAGCTCTGGATCTTTCTCCACACTTCTCCTCTTCCTCCATCTTCGTCACTCAGTGTGAGAGTTACACCAGCAACACTGAGTTTGACTCACAACACAAGAATCAGGACAAACAAACCTGTAAAGAGTCACAGTTCAACGCGTCAGATGAGGAAATAAAACCCAGAGTCAGAGTGGAACAAAAGCAGTCAACAGTCCACCTCCTGAATGAAAAGATCCCAATGTTCTGATCCAGTCCACAGACAGACAGCTGACTGAGAGACTCTGACAGCAGAAGAAGAAGAATGTTGGACCAACACTCACCTTGTTTTCCTCCTCTGGCGACTGTAAAATGGAGTCTGAATTGGGTAATTTCCTCCTTCTGTTCTGGCATCACTCAGAGCTCCTCCTCTGTTTACTGGAAATCACATGACTGCTGCTAAATGCAGTGAGCTCTGACTCAGAGACACTCTGATGCTGCTGCTGGTGCTGTTGTTCCAACACTGGAAGCAGAACGCTGCCACCTGATCAACCCGTTCACTCACTGATTAGGATCAAACTGTGCCAGGCGTGATCAGCTGCTCGCTGACTTTATGGCCTAAAGCAGTGTTTCCCAACCAGGGGTATGCGTACCCTTAGGGGTACGTGAGCACATTGCAGGGGGTACGTGGAAAAAAATTATTTTCAAGATAATCCAAAATATTCTCCGTCATTTCATAAGTCTGTCAATAAAATGATACGTGTGCTCTATGACTTGTGTCCCTGGGGAGACAATAAGGTGTGGCACAGCCATGCCAACATCAGCAGGAACCTGTCCACCTGCAGGTAAATATGGATAAATGGCTGAAACGTGCAGTTGCTGTGGATCGAGGAGGGGGACAAACGCAAGAAAGATGCCAAACCTGAACCAAGGCAGTATAGTGAAAACTATATTTCATTATGGATTCACTTCTCCGCAGCCTCAGTGCCCCCTGTGGAACAACAGCGTGTCCCGTCGGATTGATGACATGTCGGTTAACATCATTGGTCAGTTCGCCCTGCAGCTGGATGTGAGTGGTGATGCTCAGCTCCTGGCCTTGTGTCGGACATAAACGAGCATATTTTATTTTTGCAAAAAAGCTGCCAGGAAAGACATGTTCTAGATTATAGACAGCTTTTTCAAAGAACACGATCTACAGTGGAAAGCCTGCAGTCACATCTGTACTGACGGCGCAGCTGCGATGACGGGACCGGACTTTTTGGACACGTGAAAAAGGTAAACATTAAATGGATGCATCGTATCATTCACCACGAAGCACCGGCAAGTAAGCGAACGAGCCCTGATTGAAGTGCTGTTGTGGATGGTGCTGTGAAGGTGATCAATTTCATCCAATCCAGTAGATCACAGACTGAAACTCTTTGTCATGAGGGCGGCACAGAAAACACGACTCAGACTTTCTGAACTGCGCAGCTAAGTTTCTGTTTCTGACGCAGCATCCGCATCCTCTTGCTGTGGTGTCTGAGGATGCTCGGTGGGTGGCGCACTCGCCTGATGTGTTTACCAAACTGAACGAGCTCAACCTGTCGCTTCAGGGAAAGGAGTCACACATCCTGAAAATGTATGATAAAGTTAAAGGATTCACAACTACGGGAGAAGAAACGTGATGAGGGAGATGTCAGCTGTTTCCCACGACTCCATTCCCATCTTGCCACCACTGACGTTGCCAGGGGTCCAGTGGTCAAACTGGACCGAACTCTGCACGGATTTCAGCCAATGTTTTCAGGACGTTGAAGAAAAGTCAGAAAGACTTGGATTGGGTGAGGAACCCGTTTGTTGTGAGCGAGAGCTGCAACAACCTTCCTGCAAGGCTGCAGGAGCGTCTGATGGATTTATCACGTGATCAGGGACTGAAAATGACATTATGCTGAGAAGACATTGACTGAGTTCTGGTGTGATGTGGAGAAGGAGTATCCTGAGCTGGGAAAGCATGCACTGATTGAGCTTTTGCCTTTTGGTTCTACTTCTATGTGTGAGGTGACCTTCTCAGCTTTGACACACATTATAACCAAGCAGAGGAGCAGACTGGATGTAGAGAACAGCCTGGTACCAGCTGTTTCCACACTGACCCCAGAACGATCAAAGCTTCTGAGAGACAAACAAGCTCAAGTGTCTCATTGAAGCTCAGATGACGAAAGGAAAGAAAGTACAACCGATACAGTGAGTTTAAACAGCATTCTAAAGGGGACATATTCGAAGAAGCTCCTTTTATGGCAAATGTCATAAAAGTTATATAAAACAAAGGCTGGTTAATTATTGGTTTTGTATTTATTTATTTATTTTACTTCTTATTTTTTTTCTAATTTCAACTTAATTATTTTTCTTTAATAACAATATAATCATAATATATATTGGTAATAATAATACAAACGTTTACTATAATATTATTTCTTATATTTAGCATTTTTTATTGCCTTGAATGCAACATAATTTTCTGTTTAATTTGAGTTAAATAAGAAGATAATGCCTGAATATTAATTGCTCAATTTAAGAAGATGAAATAGAATGACTTGTGTTGAATATTCAGTTGTGTTATATTCTACTTTTGGAGAATCATGAACATGTATGAGTGA
>NW_007580281.1:13376-17177 GCF_000690725.1 Stegastes partitus | reverse complement strand
TCTGAGTTCTCTCTACTTCTTGTCGTGGTTGTGTCGTCGTGTTGAAAGCACTTTGATTTCAGAGGGTTAATAACAGAACTAAAAGTATGTCTTAATGCTCCTTTTTCCTGTCTGTCTGTCTGTCTTCATACCTGCCTATCTTTCCCCATCAACTCTCCTCTCATCACTGACGTACCAGACGGGTGACCCCATCACCCCGTCACCATGGTAACGCCCTGCAGCCGTGCACCCTGGGTACTCGGGACCCTGGGAAGGTGGAGGAATGTGAGGAGCAGAGTGGACGCACAACCGGAGGACTGGATGGATTAGATGACAGCTGGAATACACACTCACACACAACCACAGGCCAACACACACTGTGTTGCGTTCGCCAAAGTATTAAATGACATTTACAACACTTTGGACCCAAGAGCTACACTCACACACACACACACACACACGTGTTCAGAATGGTTGGCTACCCTTATGAGGACACATAATGCATTCCCCAGCCCCTTAACCTGATCTTAACCATCACAGCTGAAACCTCAGCCTCCCCCTGATCTGAACCTGATTCTAACCCTAAAACTAAATCTTAAACCTCGAACAGGCCTTTGAAGGGCTTTGAAAAAGTGAGAAACCATCTAAAGAGTCTCCACCCCAATGGTCTAAAATGCAAACTGGTCCTAACAAACATGTGATACCTGCAAAGCAACGGCTCTTAGTCTAATTCACTTTGTCCTTCCAGGCTGCAGGGCAGAAGTACGAAGAGCTGGAAGTGAGGAGTGGTGAAAACCCTCACTCATTCACATGATGTCAGAGCTGAAACATTTTAATTACTGGACTTTCTCTCACTTTACCACGGCTTACTAAACCACCACCAGGTCACTGCAGCTTCCTTTTGAACTGTTAAGCTTGTTCCGATGCGCCTGGTGATGTAAATCAAGCGCGCCACACATAGCTGACCCTGCAGTGAATGAGGTTTGAACCAGGAGAAGGAGCAGATGGTGACGTTGTAAATCACTGTTCTGACTGAGAGACACGTTCAGGTTTAAATATTTGATTGTGACTCAAAAAGATAAAACAGACTGAAGTCATGAAAAGACACTAAATCACAGGTCGGGATTTGGGTTTGTCTGTGTGGTTCTTGCACATGTAATTTGTGAGGACCATGTTTTACAGCTTGAAAGTGATCATACTGTGGACAATTCTTACGTCTCTAAAGGGTTGTCTGAGGGTTCAGACTTGGCGTTGTGGATAAAGACAAGGTTAAGGTTAGATTTAACTTTTAAAATAGATGATAATATATGTTCTGGTTTGGGTCGGATCAATGTTGAGGCACACTGTTGCAGAGAGGTCCTATGAAACCAGCTTTTGGACTTCAGCAAAACCTGCTACTTTCTGGTACATGGTGCATCTTCTTCATGCTGCAATAATGCATATGAAGTCCTCACAGGTTTTTCCTGCCGTCCTTGTTCTCTTAAACCTTTTTCAAAGTAAAATGCTACTTCCATACTTCATATTTTACAGAACAAACATGTGTTTTCAGTGTATGAAATATGATTCAGTCATATGGAAAACAGTTCAAATGTGCACCACCTGAACTGGCTAACTATAAAAATGCTACTTACAAATAAACCCTTTAATAACTAAAAGCTGCCGGCGAGTTTGAAGGGCATGTCGCATTTAAAAAAGAAAAATCACCAAAGTTTCACCATTTATCAGAGCCAGAAACTGTAAAAACACAACCATCAGATGTTTTAAATTTTCAGACAGTCATTGAACTTCTCATCTGGCACGTGTTTTTGAAGATTTTTATTTTTTTTTAATTTAAAAAGAGGGACATTTGTCATGCATTTGGAACCAAAAATGCGTCAACTTATCAGAAAATGTATTTACCATAGTATAAAAGTCTATAATAAATACCAACAAATACTTTATACATATTCTTTTTGGGTTCCAGCGGACCCAGAAAGACCTTCTACGCATGGCAACTTTAAAGTCCTGAATAGGGTTAAAAATAATGATATTATATCAGCCTCCTCTCAGTCCACCATGTTTATTTACTTTCCAGAACTTCCTCTGCAAACTCTAAAATGTCTGAGCCACGAGCAAAATGTTCGCTGTTGGCTGCAAAAGTGAACAAAAGAGTCTTCATGCACTCTGAACATCTGAGGAACTGAAGACTCAGTAGATTATTTTTGATGGCAATGTCAACACAACAATAGGAAAACCATTAGTGTGTAGCTAATGTAGCTAACATCGCCATTAGCTTTGATCAAAGACCCACAAGTCAGAGCTCTCAGGAAACTTCAACACTTCGGGACATTCAGAGATGGTGGAAGACTGATTTGAAACCAATAAACAAGGACTTGGTGGGTTACTGTGACTTCATTTTGCCTTTTGCATCAGTGAAGCCAAAACTTAGCCGATGTTTACCAAAGTTTTCTCACATACACTGCATTTTAATACAGCTTAATTCCCAATGCTGACATAGAATACTGATTTTATAACCACAACCGTTTGTCCGAGAAACTCACCAATACACATGAACTAAAAACAATGGCTGTACCTCCATGTACAACGATCACTCAGAAAGTTAGAAGCAACAGCTAGTTATGTTCTAACATGCTCATTCTCATCTGTCTGAGCTGCTGTGCTCAACCGTTTTGCTCCATGCTGTCATTAACAGATGCAGAGAGAGTCTTGTTCCTGAAAGCGAAGTGGACGGCAGGAGCTCAGCTGTACTTTAAAGCTACAGACACTGAAACAGCTCATTCAGAGCAGGACTAAAACCAGGACTTATACAGTCATGGTGAAATGAACCCTCTTTGGGCTACTGAGCTGTAAACTTGAAGGACACATTCTGGGGACACGGGAGAAAATTGACACAATATCTGACCTTTAAAGGAGAGATTCTTCTTGAGTTGGGGAAACAAAATTGTGGTAGAAAGAAGTACAGAAGTGTGCCATGTCTGAGAGGGTTTCGTTCCATGTATGAGTAACAAAAAGTTTTCAGGGTCTCCTTTCTGTAAATTCAGCCAATCACACATAACTAAATGCTTCATCAGGTGACAGCTGGATTCAAATGATCAAATATAACCCCAGTAAGAAACACAGCAGAGTGTCTCGGTGTTGGAAGTCTGTTTGATCACTGCAGGAGGAATCTACACTTCTCAGTCCAAAAGCAGTGACATTCACACAGACAAAGTGCCTCGTCTCTATTCAGTAAACCCACACAAACACCCATTCATTGGACTCACAGCTCGCACAGGCTGCTCTCTAATCAAAACAAATCTTCAGAGACGGAGGCAGAGCGAGACAGAAAGAGCGAGAGGCGCTTTAAATGTGTTGTCAATTAGCAGAAGCAAATCAATGGTGCAGAGTGAAAGAAGCAGGAACAGGAAAGATCCTGAATGACTCAAACGGGTCTGTTGTTTTTATGGGGTCTCTGATGTTGGAACTGGAACTAAGTTTTTATTGTGAGTTTTTCAGCCTCTTCAAAGATTTGGTCAAGAATTAGGTTCATAGAAACAATGGAGCAGCTTGTGCAAAGAGGCCTTCAGAGTGCTGGTTGCCACATTGTCCCGGATGTTTCCTTTCACTTCTCACTTCGTCCCTCCCTTTGCTTCCAGCTTTCGTCCAGTCCTGTCCTTCACGGGTGTAATTCATTACCGCCTACATTCAGACGCTCACACACACACATGCCAACATGCACATACATTTATCTGAGATAGAGGGGCATGAAAGATTTAAAAATGTGAATTGGCCCCATTTTAAGGAAACCACCTGCATGTTTAGAGAAGGCACCGGTTCAAGCTT
>NW_007580281.1:6141-7986 GCF_000690725.1 Stegastes partitus | reverse complement strand
ACAGGCTATCACAGGGCTACACTTAGAGACAGACAACCAAGCACACTCACACAATGTACAACTTCCTGTCCAAGTACATCTAATAGGAAAGGTTGATTCCACCCAAATAATGCTTTTTCACAAACAAGTTAAGGTTTAAAAGGTCTATTTCACCTAAAATATGACTTCTTACAATAGTCATGATAACTTGGTGGCTAAGACTGGCATTTGGTCTCTGGATCTCAACCAGGACAGTTTAAAAGGTTGGAAAGAGGTGAAACACAGGGACCATTTTGGAGGCAGATATATATATTTATTTAATACATTCTACACGCACACACAAAACTGTCCACTGTGGACAGTTTAATCCTGTTATCGATCTTTGAGGATTAACTTGTGTTCTGTGTTCCAGATGCTCTCAGCTGAATGATTTGTGCCAATATGTGGCCACCAGTAGTAAAAGGACACATTTAGTTCATTTAAGCATATTAACATATTATATTCTAACATTCAGCGGTGGTTATGGACAGGCTGAGGACATCAGTTTTAATCTGCTGCTTCTTGCTCTTATCAAAGAAGCTCGTTGGGATGGTTTGATGTGATCTCTGCGGCCGTGTCCTTCTAACGAGAAGGAGTCACCACTAAGGTCTCACATGTGGTTTAGGAATCACTGGGGACGATGTGAACTGAGCCACTTTGCAGCCTGAACCAATGAATAGATGGATGTATTGTGTTTTCACAACCACAGTTATTGTTCCACTAAAAGGCAAAAGAACAAAAGCAATCTTGTGTCTTTAAGTTCCAGAAACCGTTTCATTAAACCTAATTTATAAATGCCGACAACTCTCTCCATGAGTTGCTTCCTGTTGCTGTTGCTATATATCTATTTATTGTGTGGTTTATTCTTCTTTCTTCTCATTGTTATTATTATTTCTGTTTCGGTCAGGAACAGGCGCATAATGCATTTCACTGCACATTGTAATATTTATAATTGTGTTTGTGACAAATAAAGGCCTTGAATCTTGAATCTTAGTCCCTATTTTGTCCAAGTTCTTTGTTCAAGTTCTGTGTAACATTTAGTAGCGCAATTCCCCACCTGTCCAGTAGTCGTCTCCTGAGGGAGCTCCAGTCCACTCTACCACCCCATAACATCCGTTCCCGTTTCACATATTAAAGTGTAAATAAATTCTGGTTTGGTAACGCTTGGTCTGCTGTCTGTATTTGTCCTGCACTTGAGTCTCTGATCCGCTAAGTGACATTCATACCTTTTCAATGCTCAAAATGTTAGAAGCAATAGCACGCTATGTTCTAACATCCTCATTCTCATCTGTCTGAGCTGCTGTGCTCAACCGTTTTGCTCCATGCTGTCATTAACAGATGCAGAGAGAGTCTTGTTCCTGAAAACGAAGTGGACGACAGGAGCTCAGCTGTACTTTAAAGCTACAGACACTGAAACAGCTCATTCAGAGCAGGACTAAAACCAGGACTTATACAGTCATGGTGAAATGAACCCTCTTTGGGCTACTGAGCTGTAAACTTGAAGGACACATTCTGGGGACACGGGAGAAAATTGACACAATATCTGACCTTTAAAGGAGAGATTCTTCCTGATTTGGGGAAAAAAAACTGTGGTTGAAAGAAGTACAGAAGTGTGCCATGTCTGAGAGGGTTTCGTTCCATGTATGAGTAACAAAAAGTTTTCAGGTTCTCCTTTCTCTAAATTCAGCCAATCACACATAACTAAATGCTTCATCAGGTGACAGCTGGATTCAAATGATCAAATATAACCCCAGTAAGAAACACAGCAGAGTGTCTCGGTGTTGGAAGTCTGTTTGATCACTGCAGGAGGAATCTACACTTCTCAGT
>NW_007580281.1:2018-5316 GCF_000690725.1 Stegastes partitus | reverse complement strand
TCATCTTGAAAATGCACAAAGTAGGTCTTCCTTTATTTCACCTTTTCTGCCCTGATTTTTTAACAATGTGAAGGACGTTAATAGAAATAATGTCTCCCATCAGGCTCAACCACCATGACCATGACCATATCGGTCAGTATAAATGTGCGGTTTCAGCATCCCATCATTGTGCTGTAAATGTGAGCTTGAGTCGAGGATCTGGCGACTGAACGCTGCAGCTGCGTTCACTCACCCATTTATTTCTCTCCATCGGCCAGGCTTCTTTACTGCGTAACAGAGTACAACAAAACCCACAGCACATTTTCATCCATATCCAGATGGAGGGAAAGGAAAATAAATGGTGTCTGACAGCTGCTTGGCTGTAATTACGTTCTGAGAAAGAGAGACAGAGAAAAGGAAAAGAAATACAGATAGAGACAAAGAGAGGCAAAGATGAAGGAACATACAACCTGGACAAGTGTTGGACTGACACAAAGTGAGGAAGATGAAGATAGAAAGAGGCAGAGAAAGACTAGATCCAAAGTCTTAAGGACTAAATCCAGTCGAAGTGCTTCTTGAATGGTTGAACATCTCATATGATAATCACACTACAGCGATCTATCAAATCTATCATAAAGAAATAGTAGGAACACAGCATATGTGTAAATTTGCCTGAAGCAGGCTATCCACAAAAACTAAATGACCGAGCAAGCTGACCTACGACTCCTCCAAAGGAGTTACATGATAAAGATGGGGGAGACCTGTTCTTCACCAGTCAAATCTTTATAGGAGAGTACCAAAGGGAACAAAACTGTTGAAAGTCGCTCATATTAAATCTAGCACTAAACCAAACATCTGCATATCATCATAAAAACACCATCATCATGTGAAGCATGGTGGTGGCAGCATCATGTTATGAAGCATGGTGGTGGCAGCATCAGCATCAGAAAAGCTTTATTGCCAAGTGAGCTCACACACACGTGGTGAATGAGACTGGTACACAACAACAACAAGACAAGAATACGAATAAATATAAAAATCTAATCTTAGAAATTCTGAATAAAATATGTAAAAGAAAAGTATAAAAGTACTACGTAAATAAAAAGTATTCTGAAAAGAGACCTATACCAAGTAATAAATGAGGAAACAGTTTAAATTACAATACAATATTGCACCTGAAGTTGAGGAATTGCACATGTAATGGTAATGTACAGAGGAGTGCAACAGGAGTCTAGTGGTTTACTGACACATCATAATGTGAAGCATGGTGGTGGCAGCATCATGACGTGCAGGCCCCCAGAAGGATTGTAAAGTTATAGGTTTAAATTTTAGGTATAAGTACAGGGATCACTTGGAGGACAACATAATGCAGTCTGCAAGAGAACTGCAACTTGAACGAACATGTGTTTTCCACCAAGACAGTGACCTGAAGCAAACAGCCAGAGCTATGCAGAAATGGTTTAAAGACACCAAGGTGAATATTTGGAGTGGCAGAGTCACAACCCAGGCCTCAATACAACTGAGAAAAATGGATGTTGACTCATGATCCCTGTGCAACCTGACAGAGCTGTTTTGGAAAGAAGAATGAGGTAAAATTGCATTGTCTAGATGTGCAAGGTTGATTGAGGTTCAATCCTGTAACTGTGACTTGAGTGAGGTGAATACTTAACCAATCACTTATTTCAGGTTTTAGATTTTTAATTAATTGGCCTTACTTTGCTGAAGTCTGACATGAAAGAGTCATTTTTGGTCGTTGTGGAGGCTACAACATAATAAACACACTTGGTCAGGATCATTGCTTCTTGATCTTCCTTTATTGTGCACAAGAGAAATCACTTTACAGGAGAACTTCAGAGTGAGGTCTGAAGTTTGGTCACAATGTGCAGTCTTATGTAGGCATGGACAGGATAATCCTAACAAGCATGAAGGAGTGTGTATGTGACTAGAGATATCTGTCTGAAACAAACAAAGACCGTTATTAGATCCTAGAAAAGGGAGGAAGAGGAGAGAGAGTCGAGGTACAAACCATCCTGCAGCTGCCAGTTATCAGAAATGCCTTACTGCCAAGCAGGCAAGTAGAAGGCCACAGCACCTTCACTATTGGGAACCTTGTAGCCTAAGAATGACCTCTAGAACTAAAACACTGGGTTACACAAAGACACTATAGGCACATGTATACATTCCTGCAAAACAAGTTACTATCAGGTTGTATAAAGACAATATATTTCCATTACAGGTTAATTCTTCAAAACTCTACCTCTGCCATGAAAGCCAGATCCAGACCACTACTGGACCCCGGACTGTTGAGCTGCTCCAGTTAGTTTAACTCAGGTCATAGTTCTGCGTTTGCTCTGTTGTTTGACCGCCTGTTCACTAACCAGAGTTTCTTGTGCCTCCGTTCCTGCTCCGTAAGCAACCTGCCTGGATCACCTGCTTGCAGTCCATCATCAACCTGGTCACTACCATGACTCTGTTCTGGACTAACCTCCACTGGGACTCAGCACCGGCCACGCCACATGCCACCTCCACCTGCCCCCCTTTCCCTCTCCATCCATCTGTTGCCACCTAAGTTGTTCGTCTCTCTCTCTCTCTGGGATTAGTGATCTGGTGTAGTCATTGGGTTTTTAACATTTCTGTGTTTCGCAGTGTTGACGTTCTTGGTTTGTCATGCTGCATTTGTGTTGTCTGAGATTTCTGTCCCTGAACTTTCCTAGCTCAGTTGTTCCAAGTCCTGGTTAGTGGCCTCACAAGATATTTTAGCTTTCGTAGGACTAAGTCAGTCTAGGTTTGTATTAACTTGTATTAGTATTTGGTTTCTTGCTTGTGTAGTACTACCGCCTGTCCTGTGGGTGTCTTTCAGGAATTATTTTCCTGAGCACGACCTACAATTCAGCGGTGGGCGACGCTGCAAAATTTGGTATCAGTCCAATACCAAGTAAATACAGGACCAGTATTGCGAACAGCGATAGTTTTTATTTAGAAATTCAGCTTAAAGTCCTAAAACCCTCATCTTCAACCACACAGAGAGGTTGTAGGTCCTTTACAATCATTTCAGCAAGGCTCCTTGTGATCTTATAGCTCTTGGAGCAGAAGTCTCATTGACAGTTACAGAAACCGTTTGATTGCAGTGATTGCCTCAAACAGTTGTGCAACAAAATATTAAGTTAAGGGTACCATCATTTTTGTCAAGGCCTGTTTCATGAGTTTATTTTTTAAAACAATTCTGTTGAACCACGGTTCAAAAGCAATGTCTGATTTTCATTGCTTAATTTTCATTGAATTTTTATTTATTATTACTTTTATCAGATTCAAGTTATTT
>NW_007580281.1:0-1967 GCF_000690725.1 Stegastes partitus | reverse complement strand
CATTAGTCAATCAGATAAATCCACAAATGTGACCCATCTGCACAAAATCAGTCACATTGCGCCTTGAGCTATATTCGAGATACAGTCCGAATTATGTCAACACGTGACAAAATATTGATTTTGGGTTTATTATTTAGATCGGTTCATTAAGTTGTTTTCTACATGCAGGTAACATATCATATTGGAGATAATATTACGCTCCATATTGCTGTCAAATACCATCAGGTGCTGTGCGACTGATTTCGTAGAGATGGGGCACAAATGTGGAAGCACTCAAGCAATAGCAGTATGCTGGGTATGGAGAACGTTTGTCCCTTCTGCTCCTCTGACTAGTTTAAGGAAACTTAATTTCGCACCTATGAATATAACAGGGTTTTTAGAAAATGTGCAGATCAGCACAGATAATCTGCTCACAAAAAAACAAAACAACTAACCACCGAAGAGTCGCTGTTCATGTCCTATCAGAATACACATTTGTTAAAAAGTCAACACAATTTGTATTAATGTACACATGCTGAGGAACAACTAAGAACAAGGTCAGAAAAGTATTTCACAGCTTTACAACAATATCTGTCCGACATCACACTATTAAGAACATTGCTTTTTTAAAATTTCTTTCTAGTGTCAAGATGGATTTACAGTGTGAGCATGAAAGTTAAAAAAGCATTTTATAGTAATGTTATCACTGCAGATATGCTTTTCTAAATAAATAGCAAAATATCCAGAGGAGCATCTTATTCTATGTCACACAAGGTCACAGAGCCCTTTTTGAACCAGAAACCTGGGAGGAGTGGCTCTGTGAATTTTGCTTCGAAGGTGTGTATGAGGCTCAGCTTTCCTGATGAAACGCTGTAGTAACTCAGAGTTCCACCTTCCCAATCCAGCATTACTGCTATTTTTTGGCAATGGGGTTCTTTAATGGGTGTTGACATCGTCCCGTGCAGAGCAGTGTATGTGTTGCCATGGACAGTCGTGGAGCAGAGCAGACTCCAGGACATGTCGTTGGATCCTAAGCCACTGCTGCTGTCCCACTTCCTACCCACTGTGTTATAAGCCACTGCAATGCCGACGGTCCCTTTCCATTCCACCTCCCAGTAACAGAGCCCCGTCTGAGCCTCATCACAAAACACCTGAGACCTCTTAAACCTGTCCTCGCTGTGGGTTTGTGCAGCTGTCGCATTCACCATCTTTGTGGTTTTCACTTCTCTGTTGCCTTCAGCCAGAACAAGCCTTCTGCTCGCAGTATTCGCATTGAGCTTCAGATCTGCACCATCTGAAAAAACAAAACAAGAGAAAAAATATAGAGAGACAGATAAATAGGAACAAACAAATAAAAAAATCAGTCAATTCGATGTGTTATATAGATTTGAAAGGTTCACCTGCAATAAAATGAGCAACAAAGTCATGGTAGGAAACGTTAAGATTATTAAAGAAAACAAAAAAAAACCCAACCTCTACTACCAGTGAGGATTAATAATAGAGGCCCTTCATCTGACCTTTAGTTCAGGCATCATGTTGTGCCAAAGCGACAGAACAATGGAAACCAGTTCCAGAGAAACACTTACACTTCTTCAGTCCTGGTTTTAACCGATGCTCTCCACAATGGTCCAAACTGTACAAAATAAAGACAGATGCTTGATTTTAGTGTAATGTTTTTAAAAATCTTCATAAATGACCCTTCTTGGCTAAGCCTCTCCATAGAATGACCACTGTCCAATAAGGCCAATGGTACCTTCCCAAGGACGACATTTACACGTTTAACTACACATCTTGACATACCACAGCTTCAGATGTGGAGCTACAGCAGAGAACATCATCTCCACATTGTCTCCTGGGTGGTTGTAACTCAGATCCAGCTGTTTTAGGTGGGAGGCCATGTTGGATTTTAGAGCAGAGGCCAGGAAAGAGCAGCCATCCTCTGTCACCTGACAACCTGACAACCTGCAGACCACACACACAGAAATGAT
>NW_007580280.1:19012-42700 GCF_000690725.1 Stegastes partitus | reverse complement strand
CTAAACTTGTCCAAAATGGCTCACAATGAGTCCAAAAATTGCCTAAAATGCTTAAAAAAGAATCTAAAATCACTTAAAATGGATCCAAATTAATGCAACGTTTGTCCAAATGGACTCAAAATTATTCAGAATTGACCCAAACCCTGTCTTCATGTGAGTCATCAACCGTGGAAGCTTCATGGTGATGTCTGTGCTCCAGCTTCATGCTACATGCTGGATGTTCTGAAGGCTTTTTTCTCAAAATGAGTTTGTTTTTTTTCTCTCTCTGTGCGACTCGGAGGCAGAAAATCTCCACTTCAGCAGCTTTTCCATCCATCACACCTTCCAGTTTTATTCCCGTCTATATCCTGAAGGTTTCCACGCAGCGGTTTGCTCATATATCATTCATGGCCTGATTTATGGCACATTTTATGCCCAGAAACATGATGGGGTTTGGCTGTTGACAGTGTTTTCTGAGGGGTATAGAGAGTTTCTAGGATTCCCTCTGTAGAAAGACTCCAACATGTCAGCAACATGAAACAGGAGTTTGATGTTCGGCAAGAAAAAGTCTTTCATTCGCTTCATTTAAACAGAACATTCGTTATCAAACCTGTAATGTCTCCTCTTAGACCTTCAGCAGGTGTTTTTGTTCACATCTGTGCAGCAGAAATGAGCTGTGACTGTGTATTTGAGTCTTTCTTGGTACGTTTCAGAAGCAAATGTGGTTCTTTGATTTCACTTCAGTGATGTACACTAGTTGATAACGACTTCATTGATCAGGGTTAAGTGTAAAGATGATCAACGAAGACCTAAGATTGCCTTAAAAACATGCTAAAGAAGCCCTCATTAGTACACCATATTACATGTTAGTGCAGGTGAGACCCTCCCGTTGAAACTTGTCGCACTTCAACTAGTTCTGTTGGTTCTTTTTGTTCTTTTTGTTCGACATCAGACCTTATTGATCCTCCAGTCTTTAATAATTCAAGCCTAAGGCCTGTTTGATGTCAGGCTGTTGTTTCATTTCAGCTCAGTGGGAGAGTTTTCACTAAAGTTTTGCAGCTTCACTCGGTTTTTTCAAGACGATTTCCGCCTCAGTTATGCACTGATCCATCTGTGTGGGTGATCTAATGTTGGAATAAGTAGAAAAACATCAGTCAAAGCTGCATGAAAATGTATTTTACTCATGATGCTTAAAGTAGTGACGCACGATATTAACATTTCTGGCCGATGCCGATATCAAGATTTCTGATATCGCTGATAACCGACGTCACCGATGTCGATATTAAAGTTTTGTTCACACTGAAAAATCAGTATAACTAAGCACAATCTATTTAAAAGAAGCCCAAATTAGACCACACAGTCTTCTTTGTTAAGTAACAGAAGTAAAACATATTTAAACACATTTAAGTCCAGGATCATTTCAGTAAAAACATCTGTGAAATAGCAGCGATATCAAACGTAGAGACGAAGGCGCTGATGTTAGACGATCATCGGATAAATTTGTTTATCGGACCGATGTATCGGGAAAAAACACTAATATCGACCGATACCGATGTGGTCGCCGATATATCGTGGATCCTAACGTAAACTACATTTTAGTTTGAGTCGGATATTTAATGTTTTATCTCTACTTAAACCTCCAGTGATGTGTTTTTAGGGACAGAAGAAGCAACTTATGAACTCAATATGGACAGAAAATCATCTTCTAAGTTAGTATTTGTGAGAAAGATTTGTTTATTTACAAATTCAGCGGATTAAGTCGCTCATTAGGAATCGTGTTTGTGTCTTTGGTCTTTTTGCTCTGTTTTTGGTCTCCACCAGCTGCTGAGTCAAATATCCGGTTCTTTAGCTGCTACATGCTTCTTTGTGTTGAAAATAAACAGAATTACAGCAACAGAAATATAAAGAGTGATATCTGAGTCAATAAAAAGCAGCAGCAGACCAGTGTTTTGTTGGTTTTTTTGGCGTTTTAAGACACTAAACGATACCAGAATCTTGAAGAGACAGGTGAGATTTGGACCACATGATGCTATGACGAGCTTTTAGTAAACATGTTGGTGTTAAACTCTGAGGCTGCTTCGTCTGACTATAAAGAAACCAACACAGGAAACGTTGCACCTCAGCTGGATCGACTTCTTCTTCGCCTCTTCTTTAATGAACTCCTTCTTCTCTTTGGTTTCCTTCAGTTCGTCCAGACGGCTCTGAGTAAAAACGACACCCACCTCCAGTTCTACTCGCCGCCGGTCAACTGCTGCCTGGACGGCCAGTCGCTGAGGACCGTCCTGCACCTGGACAACGTGATGGAGGAGCTGAAGAGCTTCGACTACCACCCCGACCCCACCTTCAACAAGCTGGCCAAGAACATCATCACCGAGACCAGCATCATCATCGTCACCGTGAGGACTCACCTTAACGTCGCTCCGTAGCTTTTCTTCCCGTCTGCCCGAGCTCACTGTGTTTCTGTTCGCAGGGTCGAGGTTTCTCCAAAGCGATGACGGCCAAAGAGGCTCAGGCGTTCGTCGGGGATGCTTCCTGTCACGTGAACATACTGCAGGTGAAGATAAAGGCTTTGTGATGGATTTAGACTGTAAACATCATAAAATCAAACTGAAGTCGCTAAACTTCGTGCTTGATCTCTGAAAAACATTCAGCTTTCTGATAAAATGAACAACAGAAATCTTCTAAACCTTCACTTCTCACTTTTTGCACTTTTTCGTGGCCAAAAAACGACATTTTGAACGTTTAAAGCACCAGATTTGGCTTTTATTTGTCATTATTCCTGTTAATAAGAGTCTGAATCTAGTGTGTACGAAACGTTTCCCCTTTTTGTCGCTTTTCAACGTTAAATTATGATGAATTTTATCGAATTATTTGACATAAATTTGCAAAATAAAGACTCTTTTACGTCAAAGTGGAATTGGTTTCTCCAAAATTGATGTCAATTATTTAAAAATATAAAATAAAATCTGAGTAATTGCATCAGTGTTCTCTACCTTTAACCTGTTGTGTTGAACTCTGTGTTCACTTTGACATGAAAGAGTCTTTTTAAGGTAAATTCTCGTCATAAATAAATGAAGCATAATTTGAAAAAACAAAAAGTAAAAATCCTCCAAGAAGGCTGAATATTTATTGTCGGCCCCATTAGAACAACACCAACACTGTTTGTTGTGGTTGTAACAGGAGAGCATTTTAGTTTTTGTGTTTCTGCTTTGCCCTGAAGGAAAATCGAGTCTTTTGTCGAGTTGCATCGACTGTTTGTGAACAAAGAAAGTCTTTTCATTGTGGACTTTCAATTGAAAGTCAGATTCTGTTTTTGTTCCTTTGAGTTGTGCCTCTAAGAACGAGGTCACAAACGACAGAAAACCTACAAAACACTTGATTTTGTGCCGACATTTTCTGTAGAAAACACGTTTGGCTTCGATTTTTTTTAATAAATCCAAAATTTGCACGAAAATGAAAAGTTTTGGTTCAAGTGGAACGACAGACTTTAGCTGATTTGATGGAGTAATCACATAAAAATATAATATGGTCTGTTTTATTTTATTTATTTTTCCTTTTTTTCTAATTTAATTTGTTAATGTGAAAGTTTTTTGTAAATAAGTTCGTAAATTCTCTGACAGGAAACCTCTGGATAACATTGATCTGCATGTTCCTGCTGCAGTCCGATGCAAAGTTATGAATGTAAAATAAGTGTTTCTCCAAATGAATAAAAGTAAAACAGCCTTTATCTGAGCAGTAAACAACTTCAGGGCGTTTGCAGCTTCTAGTATCTGATTCTGAGTCCAGGACAAAAGTCAATAAGGTCAGAAAACATTTTGTTGTTTGGACCACAGCAGTTGGAGGCTTTAGAAAGCTGAGCTGCTCCTGTTCTATTTTCTTCACTAATAAACTTCCTCCATCACGTGTTGGGTCCGTTCTCCTTTACTTCCCTCCTCCTGTCGGCTCTGTGCAGGACGATAAACTGATCCTGGAGGCGCCGTCGTCGCAGCCCAGGTCCAGATCCAAACGCCAGCGCCGAGACACGACCAACGACCTGCTGGAGCTCGTGGTAAGAAAACCAAGAAGAACAGAGAATTGATAAATCAGATTTATTTCTGCTGTTTAAAACGAGCTGAGATGGCACATATATATGAACAAAACATCCAGACGGGATAAAAAAAATCAAATTTTTTTAAAAAAGTGAACTAAAACAGCAATTTATGAGATAAATTTCTATAAAAATTAGATATTTAAACCATTAAAAGCAGCCAAAAGCCATCGAAAACATCTACATCTGGAGGTTTTTTTTTAAATTATCGATAAAGGAGGAGCATTAGTTGAAACATTAGCTTGTAAAAATCCAAAGGCATCATGTGTTTATTACTTAATTGCATTAAAATGACAATTTTATAGGCTATCTGTGTACATTTTTGGGTTTCACTGCAAACAGGAGCTTCTTAAAGTCTATTTCGCTGCTTTTAAGGACTCCAAACTCCTAAAATATTGGGAAAAAAGTTGCTTAAAAGGGGAAAACCTGTAGCTGACATCATGGCTGCACATTTGAGGAGCTTTTACGAGTTATTTTACGTTTTCCTGCCATCAAATGGACTCAAAAGGGTTAAACTGAGCATCCCAGGTGACATGAGAAACATCCGTCCTGCCTACATGACACCACTTTGTGCAGTTTATCAGCCATTTAAAGCAGATTTTATTGGCTTTAATCTAGATTAGGACTGAGCAGAAGTGTGTTAACGAGTCCTTTTATGACAGCTGAGTGAAGCTACATCCTGGACTCAGACATTCAGCTTCGTGTTTCATCTCTTGCAGGTGAAGTTCGGCCACGGCGAGTGGATGGTGGGATCGGTTTACTACGCCAGGAAGGACGACATCCCCCTGGCCATCATCATCCCCGCCGTGATCGTCCCGATGCTGCTCTTCATCGCCGTGTCCGTCTACTGCTACAGGTCGGACGGGCGGTTAAGCTGGTTACGTATCCGGTCAGACGAATCCGTTCTGTGTGTTCATATGTTTGTTTGTTGTTTGTGCGCCAACAGGAGGAAGAGTCAGCAGGCAGAACGAGAGTACGAGAAGGTGAAGCACCAGCTGGAGAACCTGGAGGAAAGCGTCCGAGATCGCTGCAAGAAGGAGTTCACAGGTACACACAGGTGTAGAGTCACAGGGTTTAAAATCTGTGTGAAAAAAGGGAGACGTGAGGAATAATTGTAGTAATGGTTAAAGCTTTTGTTAAACGAGTTCCTTTATGACATGAAAAGGTGCCACATGCAGCGTTAAGCAGGTCACTACCAGGTGATTTCCACCATAAACTGATGCAGAAAAAGGACAAACTGGTGCAAAAAAAAACTCCTCAGAATGCAGGAATTCAAGCCAAAGATGTCCCAGTAGAGGAAACCCAGATCCCTGCTTCCTGTGTCTGAAAAATGTGAACTTTTGTGGAGGGTGATGGAGAAACCAAACTGTGTGCACCAACGGGAAAGTGGAAAAAAGCTTCTGGTGTTTGTTAAAGTAAGAAGTGTTTATTATCACCTGCTCAGAACGGTTAACTGTGCACAAAGAAAATCTAATTTCATCAATTAGGACGAAATCTTCATAAGACTTAGACGGTTTCCATCCTTCTGCGATGAAAAACATTTCTTTGTCTGTGTATTATACAGATTTACAGATAAGAAGCAAAACTATGTGGAAACGAGGCGTTAGCTTTAGCTTAGCACACGTCTACGATTACAAAATAGCTAAAAAAAAATTCGCCTTAACATTCATGTGTGGTGCTTTTATGTGTTTTATTCAGCTAGAAAATTAAAATTAAGTCACATAACGATGAATTTCTGGCTTAAAACTGCAGAATACTGATGAAAGTCTCAAAACTTGTGGGTTTTGTACGTAACAAATCTAAAGAACCGATCCTGTCTAGTTAGAATAGAAATACTTTATTAGTCCCTGAGGGGAAATTCAGCTGTTGGGGCAGAAAGAGTGAAGCTACCTCCACCGTAAATACGGATAAATAAGATAAAAGATGCAGGAAGTAAAAGTAAACAATAAAAAAATATAAAATGCACAATAAGTAAAAATGTCAGATGTGAACGTCTGTAAATAAGAATGTTAAAGTTTCCAGTTGGTTCTTGTTGTGACTTCATTACTGTCTTTATTATACGAATTGTGTCGCGTATCGTCGTGTTTGAGCAGCGCTGCAGGTGAGCTGGTGTGCTCGAGCTGCGAGATAAATGTGTGGAGACAGAGGCGGGAACTTTGTAGATCTGCACGTTCTAGAAGAGTTACATCCGAGACATTAAAGGGTTAAAAAACACCTAAATATGAGCTTTTCCGATGACGGACTCTGAGTTCCTTCAGCATCTTCTTAACACTCTCTCTGAAGCTTCCTCGTCCTTACATCGACCTCTGCTGCTGTTTCTGCATCAGTCGCCCTAAACTTCAGCTCGTTGTTCTTTCAAACGTTTAACAGAAGGTGACAGGTTCCTGCATGACGCAACACAAACCGTTGATGAAGTAATTTAAAGTGTCGACGTCTCCGTCCGTCCGGTAAACTGGGAGCAGACGCAGCACAAACCTCCACACGTTCCCTCCAGTCACACATTAGAGCTCGCTGCCACTTTGACGCTTCGTCTCCACGTCGTGATCCGGAGCCAGCGGGCGGCGGTCCGACTAAGACGTCAGGAGGACTTCCCTCCGGGTCGTCCGGGGAGCTCGGCGGACCGAATCCGACAGCTCGGTTATTGAGCTGGAGGGCGTCGGCGGACGGAGGACGCTCAGTCAGAGAGGCCGAACCGTCCTCGTTAATATTTATAAAGACGTCAGAGACACAAGAACAAGATGCAGGAGTTCAGGAGGATCATGGAAATCCTGCTTCATGGTGAATTCATGAGCTCTGAACCCACATATGTCACAGTACAGAGGGTTTTAACAACAGAAATACAGGAAAAAGTCATAAAATATGATGTTTGTTGTGGATTAAAACTACCAATAGTAAATACAAGCAGAGCTGAAACAAACTCATTGACTGTTTATAATCATTTTTCATTTAAAAATACCAAATATTTAAATGTTTTAGTTCCTTAAAGGTGAACATTAGCTGATTTTCCTTCTAACTTCTTCAATTAATTTGAATTATTTGCAATAATTTCACCGTGCATACAAAACCGGGACGTTTTTTGTGGACTTTTAATCATTTTTCATTTAGAAATACCAAATATTTTAGTGTCTCAGCCTCTTAAATGTGAAGATTTACTCAATATCAGTTTCAAAGTGCTAACATGAAAGACAAACGCACTGTTAGGTTCATTATTTACATGTTTGTGTTTGTGTAAAGACTGAAAACATAACCATCATCTTGTCTTTTCACATACAGATTGTGTCTTTTCCTGTTAATCCCTCGTTAAGTCCCATCTAAATCAGATTTTTCTGCCTCCGTCAGACCTGATGATCGAGATGGAGGACCACACCAGCGACCTGAGCGAAGGCCGGATCCCCTTCCTCGACTACAAGACCTACACCGACCGAAACTTCTTCCTGCCCTCCAAAGACGGCGCCAACGACCCCATGATCACCGGGAAGATCCAGATCCCGGAGGTCCGGCGGGCCACCGTGGCTCAGGCCCTGAACCAGTTCTCCAACCTGCTCAACAGCAAAACGTTCCTCATCAACGTCAGTCCTTCATTAGTTCTTTGATTTTCTCATTATCTTTGCGTCTGGTTCTCTTCCAGACAGTCTGAACTTTTACATTTAGCAGAGAAGTGTTGATATTTGATGGTTTTTCTTTTCCAGCTGGTGATGCTGTCGACCTGCAATCACCCCAAAACTTTAGACCGCAGACGAGAAATATCAAACTCTAATGACGAGACTGTCAATAAGAGACGTACCGGAGGGAATTTAAATGTGTGAAAGGAGACAAATAAAGACGTTTATAAAGAGACGACGCCGACGCTGGCGGCAGCAGCGTTATAATAATAATAATGTACAACGAATAAATAAGTCAGAGAAAGTCTTCATAGTTCAGAAGCTTCAAAGGTTTATTTACAGAACGATAACATGAAAAAGTCATTTTCTGACCAGTTCAATGCGTCTGAATCACATCTGAGCAAATATATAAATGGAAATGAGGTTCGTATGCTCAAATATAAAAACGATTATTCATAAATACATAGAAAATAGGAACAAATAAATGAAACAATGATAATAAATGAGGCTTGTTTAGCTTCAGCCCAGAGCAGATATTAAATATTCAACCATACCTAATCGATATAGGTCTGGTTTTATTCATATATAACACACGATTCATTAAACTCCAACTGCGGCTAATGAGCTTATTTTCTTATTATCGATTGTTCTGATCGATGTTGGGAATAATTAAACACCTTGTCTGCAAAATTTGAATGAAAAGATGCAGAAAAAAAACAAAGAAAACGTCCTGCCGACATGCAAAAATTACAAAAGTGGGACTTTTCTCATTGTTTAGGCGACGATTTTTTGCAAAACTTTGATGACATTTTGGTTTTTTTAGTGTTTTTTGAGCAGAATTGTTCAAATTTATCTTAATTTATGGTGTAAACAACTCCAGACGTGCCGAGGGTGAGAATAATCTTATTTATTAGGAAGAAAATGAACAAATTACGTCTACTTTCTGTTTCGTACACAAATAAACTCTCATCTGCTCTGTCAGAATAAAAGTCTGTTTACTTCCTTCCAGATTATAAAAGCTTTTTTTAGTAGGAGGGTTAAACTGTGGTTTCCTGAAATCTTGCAGTTCATCCACACGCTGGAGAGTCGGCCCGACTTCAACGCTCGCTCCCGCGGCTACTTCGCCTCCCTCCTGACGGTGGCGCTGCACGGGAAGCTGGAGTACTACACGGACATCATGAGGACGCTGCTGCTGGAGCTGATGGACGAGCACGTGCAGAACAAGAACCCCAAACTCATGCTGAGGAGGTAATAAACTCACCTCCGTTACTTATGCAGGTCGACTCGTACGTTTGATGGTTAAAGCAGCGACTCGTTGCTCAGATCTGACGTTTGTGTTTTTTCTGTTTGTGTATGTAGGTCGGAGACGGTGGTGGAGAGGATGCTTTGTAATTGGATGTCCATCTGTCTCTATCAGTTCCTCCGGGTAACGCGTCCTCTCACTTATTCTGCTTTATTTCCTGCCTTTGATTTCTTCTCTCGTCTGCCTTTTCTTCGTTTCTTCGGTTATAATTGACTCTAAGAAACTTTCCTCGCGCTCCAACCTGTACGGGTTTTTCTTTTTGTCTTGTGTTTTGTTTGGACCAATTTGTTTGTATTTTTTTGGAGAGCCGACGCTGACAGCAGCAGCTGATGTGTTGTGCTGCTGCTGCTGCTTCTATAATTTAACATCCTCCTACAGACTCTTCGGCTGCTGAACAAGTTTTCACTGTTGTGTTTTTTTTATGCCGTCATTAGGATCAGCAGCCGAATTCTGGTCAGATTTAGTCCAAACTCAGACCCCGAAAGTGTCCAAAAGTTCAAGTTAAGGGCAACGAAACTCCCTGAAATCGAAACCAGGGCTTGGTTAGTCTGTTTATTTAGCTAGATGTACAGGAGATAATACACTGTGTAACCTCTTTCTGCTGTATTTAAACTGCCCTCATGCTGTTTTGTATATTTGACAAACTTATAAATGTTCAAATCTGATGCCAGAAAAGAATTTTTTTCACTTTCTGAAGCGCAAAAATTATTTACAATGAAGATTAAATGCAGAACAGAGGTGGACTTATGATGTTTTTAGACTTGCAGGTTGCCTTTTTTGGCTTAAAATGTAAATTAGCTTCCAGACTTTTAAGCAAAATGAGCTGATTGAGCCTTTTAGCATCAGGTAGAGTCTTACATCTGGTGTCTGTGTTGTTTCACCAGTTATAGTAAATAACAAGCAACCAGGAGACTGAAGGAAAAACGTAGGAAGCATCCTTGAAAAGTTCCCGATGCTCCAGATAAAAGCAAAATCCCAGAAACTACCAAGAAATACGCCTCAGAACTGTGTTTAACCCTTAACCCTCCATGTCTGGTTGGTTTGTCTCTGAGGAAGCAGGTCAGTTTATGTTAAGTTTGACTCGTCCTGTCCAGCTAATACGTGTCCAACAACGTTTCAGGACACTGCAGGAGAACCTCTGTACAAACTCTACAAGGCCCTGAAGCACCAGGTGGAGAAAGGTCCGGTGGACGCCCGGATGAAGAAAGCCAAGTACACCCTGAACGATACGGGCCTGCTGGGAGACGACGTGGAGTACTCTGTACTGGTTAGTGGTGGTGTTTTAAACCTTTTCACGCTCTGGTGTCGCCCAATAGTTTATCAGCTGAGACTTGTCAGCAAATTAGATTAGATCCTCAGTCCTCCAGGTCACTCTCGTAGGTTAATCGTAGCAACTGCTTGAGTTCCTCAAAGACGTTTCATCCAAGAGGCTTCATCAGCTCTGACTGACTAGTTGGGAGTTCCAGATATCCTGAAGGAGCCGTTAACATCTGAGTTTTAATTGGGGGTTTGTTGCTCCTCCCCCTCGTTATGCGGGTCGTTAGTGCTCCCCCTGACACAGTGGGGTTCGTTAGGGTCCTTTGTGGCGAGGTGTGGGTTCATCTTCCTGGGGAGAGATCTTAGGACTGAACTGTGAACAGGTGGGAGGTGATGCCTCAGACCTCCACCTCTGTTGAGGGATGGTCGTAGACGGCTTCTTTCACTCCTCTCAAGCTCAAATTACCACAAAAATGGCAAAATAACACCCGTTGTAAACGTACTGTCATCTGACAAAAGAATATTGCGGAATTAACAGCACAGTTGTTGTTTTTAAACCGTGTTTAGTTTTCTGGACGATGTTGTGGTTCTAACAATCAGTATTTTAGTTGCGAAACAGCAGCTTGAAAATAGTTAACAACCGAAAATCTGTAAATGAGAACAGCTTTATTTAAAATGCAATTTAAGTGAGCAGGAGAGAAGCTAACAGATGGAAACAGAAGTTGAGTTTAGATTGAACACGAAAACGCAGGAACCCACCCAACCATCAAAGCTAACGTTAGCCACATTAGCAAAGGATTTTCCTGTTTGCTGTGATGACCTCGCTGCCAAAAATCAAAGCTAATCCGCTGGGTGCTGAGTGCTTCAGGTGCTGGCAGTGCATGAAGACTCTCGTGTTCACTCTTGCAGCCAGAGACAGTTTAGAGTTTAGCAGAAGCTCTCTTTGGCGTTGACTTTGTGACTTTGTGACTTTGTGACTCTGCAGACCTTCAACTTGCATCAATGAGCAGCAGCTACAGAAAACACTGAAGCTAAAGAGTGAATGTTGGCTCTTAAACTGTTTGTGTTGTTGTTCCGTGTGCCTGAAAAAACCACCTGCTTCCTTTATGAAGCTATTTTTTAACCAACTCGTGACGTCTTGGATGGATTCTGTGTCACTGACTTCCTCTGACGCGTTGATGTTTTATTTGCAGCACAAATTGTTCCTCAATCAGCAGAAAACCCACTGACATCCATTCTGTCATCTCGCTGCTGCACAGCCACTATAAAGGTCACCGCAGGAGTTTGTTCTCCATAAGTTCCCCGTCGCAGCGCTGTGCGTTATGTAACCCGGTTCCCTGTGATCCGTGGAGAAAGGCTGGGGCTGTGCTGTGTGTCGTAGTGAACCGTCAGCTGTCTGAACCTCTGCGTTCAGGAAGATAACGGGAGCAGCTGGTCCTCGGCTCTCTCGTCGAGCCTCATCGAGACAAACAGCAGCTGTGTTCGTCGGCCGACGTGACAGAACGAAGCGACTGTAGGCGGCGGCTGTCGCTGTGTTCGTGGTTCTGCTTTGCTTGTTTTGATTCTGACTGTGGCACATTAGCCTTTAATGGCTCCGCCAGCGACTGCGTGCGGGGCGACGGTTGTGTCGGCTTATTGAAGCCCTGAACTCCTGCAGCGCTCTGGAAACGCGTATCCGAGGAGCTGTAGGTTTAAATCCTGTTTAATGATGCTGGTGTGAGGAGGGGACGCCTGTAGACACACGAGGAGAGTTTGTCTGTGAAAATCAAAACCCCTGATTCAGATTTTGGTGTCGGAGTCGCGTCCTCGTGCAGCAATGCTCTGCTCCCGCTGCTCCTGCAACGCTCCCGCAACGCTCCCGTCACGTAAACAGTCACAACCTTCAACTTGAATTTCATTTTGAGGAAAAGGACGGAAGGAAAATCCAGCAAACAGGCCGGGTACGGACCGACGCTGGTGTTGTTGTGCACAAGAAACTTGAGCAAACTCACAGAGTGCTCAGTACGTTTAAAAGCCAACATGTTGTTAACCCCGTCGACCTGCAGACCGGTGGAGCGGCTCCGCTGTATGGCCACTTTCTATACGTTCATTTTGATTGGCTGTCAGTGGGAATCCCCGTATGTGAACAAGTGATAATAATAATAATAATAGTAATAATAACAGCATACAGGGTTCTCTCCAGCATCATAACAGAGTAACGGCCCGTTACGCTGCACATTGGGCCGATACGTTGTTGTCGAGATTACGTAACGGGAACATATTTAACAACAAGCGCCAATGGAGTTTCACTACCGTCGTCTTCGCTGCTATTCGGTAGTGTAATCGCCGCGAACCATTAGCAGCATTTGCTAAGACCCCTCCCCAGGTGGTCGACAGCGACACCGCCCACCCCCACGGGGGACGACGACGATGTTCACCCTCAGGACGGTACAGTGGAAGTTTTTGGTCGCCTGAAACAGACGTTTTTCTTTGCGTAGAAAACATAAAAACACCAGAATCCTCCTTTCATAAAGCTCTACATCTATTAAACTGAATTAGCTTCAACAGTAGCAGACGTTTGCTTGCGTTTGTCGACTCTTTTGTGGTTTTTAGTGTTAATTTAGACCTATTGGAGATTCGTAAGCATTCGTAAGCATAAACTGTCTGTAGAATATGGACGTAGTGATGTGTTAATGTAAGATGCTGTGACTGAGAGCAGCTACTGGTTTGGAGATTGTGGCTCTTTCTTCTCTTGGTGGTAGCTGCAGACCTTCTGTTGAGTCTGATACGTCAGAGCTGATGATCCCTAACATGACGGCTGGATTATCGAGCTGCTGACCGACTGAAGAGTTAAATTTTTCTCTGTTTTAGTTTAAACTCAGCGGTGAAATCACAAATTTGCACATCTGAGTGGTCTTGAACACATCTGTAGGTGTCGACTTTGTGCTGCACCACGATCATGTCCAGAACCTTAAACTGAACTTCTGTCACATCAGGTGCATCCACGACCAGCAGCAGGAAACTTTCACGACTCTGCTGCTCCTCAGCAGGACTAATGAGCGCTAACGTCCGCTGTCATGTGATCTCTCCTCGTCAGAGGTTCCATCAGTTTCAGCTCAAATATGAAGAAACGCTTCTTTTCCGTTCTTCGTCCTTGCAGACGGAACATTTTCTGCTTTTATTTCTGCTCTGCTGTGTCCTGAGACTGACGGTGTGTTTGTGTTGCCAGACTCTGCAGGTGTTGGTCCACGGCGAAGGACCAGATGTGACTCCGGTGAAGGTGCTGAACTGCGACACCATCACTCAGGTGGGTTCCTCTTCGCTCTGTGTTCGGCTTCTTGGCCTCAGGAGACAAATGTTCTCCTCTGGTCGAGTAAAAATGTTTTCATCTGTGGTTTCTGTGAACTTTAGTCTGTAGTTTGATGTGATTTTATCCATTTTAAAGACTCTGAACTATTCCAGTTTTACTTCCTGTGTAACGTAGAGCAGTTTTACAGCGTTTGAGCAGAATCTTTTCTTTTTATTTT
The DNA here is from genome assembly GCF_000690725.1 of Stegastes partitus. Classification (NCBI taxonomy): domain Eukaryota; kingdom Metazoa; phylum Chordata; class Actinopteri; family Pomacentridae; genus Stegastes; species Stegastes partitus. The sequence continues at coordinate 28,966 of NW_007580280.1, read as the reverse complement.
CATCTTGAAAAATTCAAACTAAATAACTTTGGTACACAGAAATTAGTTTTTAGGGGTTAAGGGGCGAGACAACACTGTAAAAAAAAATTTAAATAAATAAAAAATCCAGTAAAAATCTGCCAGAATAAAAATGTTATAAAACAGTAGAGTACTATAGTGTTGAAAATTTAAAAATAAATAAATAAATAATAATAATTATAATAAATAAAAAATAAAAAGGCAGGAAAAAAATGGCAAATATTGGTAAATCATATTTTTTTTAATTCAGATTTAAATACAATAGAACTGTGTAATAAATAATAAAGGAACAAATTGTTATTTGTAAAAAATTTCTTTTTGGTATGGACGTTATGTGATCTGTTTCTTGTGATTTCACTTGATATCTGTTTTTTCACAAACCGGGAAAATCACTTCCTAATATTCATATTTTTTCTTTCAATTGACAGCAACTATCTGTAAAATAATAATGAAAATAATAAATGTGTTTTGCTTTTTCTACATACAGTACAAATCTTATAGTTTACTGCCAAATGTTGTTTAAAAAAAAATAAATTAAGTGTAATATAGTCCATTTAATTAAACATTTTTCTGTGTTTTTTTTCTAGTTTCTATCTTTAATTTAACAAAAAAGTAGAAAAATCAGCAGAGAACCTGAAGCCGGCTTCAAAATTCTAATTTTATCGACGTATTGGAGTGAAAAGAGGGATTATTCTCTTTTTATCTCTCCATAAATCTGACGCTGCTGTCAATAGCCTGGGAAAAAGAAATCCATCCTCACGGTGTTTCCAGGAATAAAATATTCTATAAATCCGGCCATGAATGATATATGAACAGCCGGCCGCTCTGTGGAAACCTCCAGCATGTAGATGGGAATAAAAGTGGAACGCTCTGAGCCTTAAGAGGAGCCGGAGTCGAGGTTTCTGCTGCAGAGTCGGAGAGAAAACAGCCTTCAGAGGCGTTTTACAGTCTGAGATGCAAACAGACAAAATGTAGTTTAAGAAAATAAAAACAGATAAATGTGTGTTTTGGATGTTTTCTGTCAGAAGATGTTTGAGCGTCTCGACCACCAGCGAGAGACTAAAAAAACCTGAGCTGCTGTTGTTTGTCTTCACCCTTTAGTTTTTGCTTAAAGGTGACTGAACACCACATCGGTTCCATTGTTCCTGCCGGACGTGGCACCACGGTCAGCCGGTCGGTCGGTCGGCCAGTCCGTCCGTCCGTCGGTCGGTCAGTCTGTCCGTCCGTTGGTCCGTCGGTCCGTCGGTCCATCGGTCCATCCGTCGGCCGGTCGGTCGGCCGGTCGGTCGGTCGGTCGGTCGGTCGGTCGGTCGGTCCGTTGGTCCTTCGGTCGGTCGGTCGGTCGCTGCAGATGAACCCAGTTGATTCCAATCATTTGTAGTCACGATGTGTCTCTGATGTCTGCCGGCGTCGCACAGCTGATGAATGACAATGAGACGTGATCTTAGTTTTTCCCTTTTCACACGTATTAAATTGTAAAACTTTTTGTGTGTGCAGGTGAAGGAGAAGATCATCGATCAGGTCTACAGGAATCTGCCTTATTCTCAGAGGCCCAAGGTGGAGAGTGTTGCACTGGGTGAGAAATCATATATATACTGTTATTGTTGGTCATAATAATAATAATAACGGATATTATGTACAACTGCAGCAACTAAACTGCAAATGACAAATAGAGTAAAAATGCTGTAATTTTACAGTCAAACATTGTAAAATAACAAATGACTATTTACAAAAATACACATTTTAAGATTTTTTATTTACAATTTCAGCCAGTTTTTTAACTATTAATATGAATGTCTTCTGTTATTATATGTAAAACATAAAATACAATAAATTTTAAAACATGGAAAATCTATAAAATAACAGTGAATTTAAAAAATAAAATTCAGGTAAAAACCTAAAAGTAAATTTTAAAAAAAACTAGTGTTTGTGTATAACAGAGAAATTGACTGTAGTGAAGTGAGACGTCGTTTTCTCTGAAGCTGCACATCTGGATCAGCTGTTGGTATGCAGATGTTAACACCTGGACGTGCAGATCACATCAGGAATAACAATAAGAAGCTGTTCATTACAATCTGTGTCTCCGTTTAGCGATGTTCGGCTTCTCTGTGATCTTCCAGCTTATTGTGGGTGTAATTTGAAGTCCGTCTCCCTCCGACTGACATAAACAAAGTCTACAGCAGACTTTGATTAAACATTCACAACAGACAGACAAATGAAGTGCAGAGGCACGAACGCCGTGATTGAACCGCAGATTTTAATGAGTTTTCTTTTTCTTTTAGGTGACTGGAAAGTAGAAGTTGTGTAAATATGTCTTGCGTCAAAATGTGCTTTCTGTCTGACACGTAGAGATTTCCAGCCTCACAAACCGACGGTTAATGAAAACCCAGAACGTTAAACACATGCAGATCAGAATAATAAACCCTCCTCCCTTTATTAGGCCGACTCATTTGAACTAAACGGGGTCGATCCTGTTATTCGGCGCGGCGTGACACTGCAGCGTTGTTGGGATTCAGTAAGTTTCTGTAATAGAAACCCTCCACAGAGGCCGCTCTTTGTGTCCTCGCTGCTCTGAGCAGAACTGAGGCGTCCTTCATGATGCCCGAGCAGATCGATTTCAGGGTCGACCTTAAATACCCCGAGGCGTCCGCAGAGACGGAGGGAGAGGGAGTAACTTCATTAATCCCGGAGAGAGACTCGGAGCAGCTAAATCACGCTGTGTGTTCGCAGCCATCGGCCACAACATTAAAACCACTGAGTGGTGCAGCGAAGAGCACGAGTTGTTGTTGGAAGGTTGGAGAGTTTCTGGTGTACATGGGTCTCCAGAAGTGGTTCAAGGAGGACAACTGGTGAACTAGAGGTAGAGTCATGGGAGCAAGACTTAAAGTACAGCAACAACCAACACTGAAAACTCCTTAAACACCAGAACTGGACCAGGAGGCGATGGAAGAAGGTGTCCGAACTCATCCACTCACCCCCTACTCCGTATCTAGAGACCACTATGTCGTAAACTATGTAGGGGGCACCTTGGCAAAGTAGCATTTCGGACACTACTCGAGCTATTAAATACGTTGCTCGCGAGCCGTGACTTGTGCTGCAGCAGCGTCGTGCAAACACAACAAATTCAGTTCATTACATGGCTGAGAAACGGGCAAGTTCAACAATACCACCTCTCATTCGTCTCCTTTGCGTTCTCCGTCGCGCCTTGTCTGCTCGGTTAGGGACCATCGTCTGTCCACGACTTTTCACGGTGCATTGTGGGATATTCAGAGTGCCCTATAAAAGTAAATTAACATTCGGACAGAACTACAAAATGACGAACACGCTCTTTATAGTGCTCTATGTAGAGTGTAGCCAGAGGTTTTGGTGAATTTTCTTCTCCTTCATGTGGATGTTGCCGTCGTTTACCTGGAGAAGTGATGGCAGCTGGACGAACCGATACTTTATTGATCCTCAGGGAGGCTTAAGATTCACAAGAACCAAAAAAGAATACACAACTTTAATCACTACAAGTCACAGCTAATAAGTAGAAATAAATTATGGATTATCTGTGTCCTTTTTTTGACACCAATTTATCATAGAACAACATTTTGCTTTCATTTAGGGGCATAACTTTATAGGATAAAGCCTTAAAAAATAACAACAAAGAAATGGAGAGGTAAGTTTGACGCTAGCTATTGTTGCTCCAGAGCCTTTTGGTCTTGATGCTGATTGGTTGAAGTCGCCATTTTTCTGCCCGCTTGATGTTCTTCTCAAGCAGATGTTGCCATCAACAGCGTCAGATTAGCTATGTTGGCTAACATAACAAACCTCCATATGTCTCATACGTACTCATAGAGTTAGATCCAGGAACTGATATCTGTCGTTGTTTTAGCTCAGAGAGAGTTAACGTCTTAGTCCTGCACCACAGATTACGATTCGGGTTTCTTCATTGGAAAGCCACCAAATGTCTCAGACCACCGACGCGCCTTCATGGCAGCAGCATGATACTCGCTGTTACGCTACAAACACTGATCAGGAATGGTTCGAGGAGCATGACAAAGAGCTCAAGGTGTTGACTCGACCTAATCAATCTGAGGATGTTCTGCAAAACCAAGTCCGACCCAACATGTTGATACCACAGGACACCTTCATAGTCCAGACCTCAATGGATCAAAGCCGTCCTGTTGGACCCACTCAGTCTTCAGTTATAATGTTTTGGCTTCTCGTTGTAAAAGTGGCTCATATTTATGCATCAAGGTGTTTCTGTGGATGAATGTTGGAGAGAACTGAGCAGGGACGGGATGGACTCTGCTGTTACTGATTATAGCATCACTCCTCTGCTCTCTGTTACATAAAAGTTCAACCTTTTCTCTGTCCACAGAGTGGCGCCCCGGCTCCACGGGTCAGATCCTGTCCGACCTCGACCTCACGTCCCAGAAGGAAGGCCGCTGGAAGAGGCTCAACACGCTGGCTCATTACAACGTGAGTCTCCCGCCGCACGTCCGTCACCGACCGCATCCTGTAATTTCCGCGATGCCACTCGGCGTTAAATTACAGAGGAGCCCGGCGACTCCACGCCTCCCGCTGTCGTGTCGATCTCAGCCGAACGGGCCCTAATCAGGCTTTATTCACTAAATACCGAGCGCCGCTGTCCTCGCCGCGGCGGAGGGATTTAAATAGGCCAATGTCACAAATGACAAATTCGTCTCGAGGGGTTTTACGGCCCGAGCAGCAGAGGACAGCCGTTAAACAGTCCGTCTAAACGAGAGGGAAGCTCAACAAAACATCGTCTGACGGGGAAAAATGGAATAAATGTCATGAAGAAGCGCAGAGCAGAGATCAGACGAACAAAATTAACTCAGCGAGGTGATTCATGTCACGCCGGAGCCAATTACAAAGTCCAGATGTTTGTCTGTCGTCTGAAGACTAAATGAAGATTGTTCCGTGTAGGTAGAACATCAGCAATCAGACACTAATTAGGTAACCAGGTATAAAGATAACGGATTCAGAGCAAAGAGGCGTCACTGATAGAGTCAGTAAATATGGAGGTTATTAGCAGGTTTTAGAGACATTCTCAATCTTCTGAAACCGAAGCAGAGTCTGGAGGAAGTCGACAGAGTTTATTTCAATAAAACACATATTTGTTGTGCAAAAATGGAAAAAATCTGGAAGTCAATTGTGTCACCAACACTGGAAAACCAACAGTGACTCTACACACTACAGACAGTTTGTTACCTGCTGCAGCTCAGGGGTCTTTTTTACAGGATCACCTCAGTGCAAAGGGTTTATTTTCACAAACTTTTAAATGTGAATTAAGAGATTTTGAAGAAATATCCCGATTTTAAGCTTCGATTTGGTTCAGTTTTCTACTGGATCCAGATGAATTGTGATGATTTTTTTCAGTTTTTACAGTTTCTGGCTCGTAAATAGTGTATTTCATGCAATTAAAAAAAGAAATAAACCTTTTTCAGCCCACTGATCGATGTACTACAACACCAGGGTTGCCAAAGTTTGTGTTTTTGACATGAGACACTCGCTTGTCAGTCTCAAACAGCAGCACTCGTCCATAAACATCATCAGACGAGAAAGACAAAGTTTGTTTAGTTTATGACGGAGCTGCATACATTAAACTGTGTTGTGAGTTTGGCCTCTTTTACCTCGATTTACAATTTTATTACATCTATTACAGATTGAAACACCGATAAAATAAACTAGACAGAGTCTGTGATTAATGCAAATAATGAATCTGGTCCAGGTTTAGACAAACAGGAAGTTTAACTCGTTGCTTTCGGCTGTTCAGGAGTTTTTCCTCTGATTATATTAAACACCTTCAGCATCAGACGGGATCCATCTGAGAGTTGCTCCATTTCCGCACAACCAACAGCAGAAATCACTTTAATAAATGCATATGAGCATAAATGATCCCTGACATGGAGACAGGTAACGACAGCGTGTGCTTTCCTTCGCTTCAGAGTTTATATCAGCTGCATAGCGACCGTCCTCCGGCCGAGTCGAGATGTTTTGATTTTGTTGATCCCAAAATTCCTGTCCAATTACAAAAGTCACTAAATATTTAATTACGGAGATTCTTATGTTGTGCAGGAGCGACGTTATTGGATCTGTCGGATGCTGCAGAACGTCTCTAAACATTAAACGACTAAAATATGGCAACAGGTAGCCGAGTAGCAGAGAAAAGGCACCTGTAAGGGACTTCAAACATTTAGGAAATAAACAAACTAAAACAGATGTCAGCCACTTTATTAATTTATTATTTCAGATGTTTTTTTGTATTATGAGACTCCTCTTCCATCCAGAATCTCAACCAAACTCCCCTTTTGTGGCCTTTTTAGCACAAATGTCACTGCATGCAAACGTACGAGCTGCTGGTTTGCGTTCGTGTTTATTTCGTTGCAGGAAACCACAACAGCTGGCGTCCTCGCTGGACTAGCACAACGTCTGCTGTGTTGTGTTCATCCTGTCAAACTTTTTATTTTTGTTGTTGTGCTTCCTCCAGTCTTCAACTCGTCTTCAGGTTTTCTCGAGTTACTACAGCGAGTCATCAGAGGTTCATGCTGCTGCTGGATGTTTTTTAATCGTCTTTGTTTCTGCGTTGCGTCGAGACTTTTTCTTTCTGCGCCGAAACGTCCAAAAAGCTGAAGTGGAGACAAAATGTCAAGCCACCCGAGGCTCGTCCTCGCGCCGCTCGAGAACCGGCAGAAGCCGAAACTCTCGTCTTGACATTTAAGGGAAATAATTTATTGAGAGAGCAGCTGCGAGACGGAGAGCTCCTGAACAACTCAGTGCAAAGTTCAGCTCCAGAGAATCATCATTTATTCATATTCCTCTCGCTGATTTCCGTCTCCTCTTGTCTTTGCAGGTCCGGGACAACGCCACGTTGGTTCTGTCCAGAGTGTTGCACACACAGTCCTTCCATCAGCACCAAGACAACCACGAAGAGAGTAAGAACGGAAACACAAACACTCGGCAAAGCTGAGACGCAACTCCAAGTCCTGTTCACTCAACTGATCGAAGAGTTTCTCTGAAGCTTCTGACTTTACATTTAACATGAAACCATCTATTAAATATTGCCGTGAAAGTCTTCCTCCTGATTATAAGGACGTATGAAACTATGGATTTCCAAATCAACCTCAGATTCAATGCAGCTCATTTAATATTTAGCTTCTTCCGATACCAAATCCCGATCAAATACCATTTTCAGATTATATTAAAGTTACTAACCTCCAGTGTAGAAGTTTAATAACTGAAGAACTCTTTAATGCATTAAGAAAAACTGCATTTTTGCATCCTGACATTTCATGTTAGACGGTAGGATGTACTGAGGCTCCAGGAGCTCCAGGAGCTGTTCTATTCCAGAAATGTCTGAATAAAGCTGTAACAGACATGAAACTTGTCCATCCTGGCAGAAAACGCCCTGCTGGAGGACGACAACACCTTCCACCTGGTGAGGCCGGCGGATGAGATTGACGAGGTGAAGTCGAAGAGAGGCAGCATGAAGGACAAGGCGATGACCAAAGCCATCACCGAGATCTACCTGACCAGGCTGCTGTCTGTCAAGGTATGAACCATGTTGTAGGGGCGGCATGGCGGCGGCAGCATCATGATGTCTGGATGCTAACCGGCAGCAGGCCCTGGAAAGCCTGACCAGATGTTTCAGTAAAAGCTAAATATGTTAAATCACGAAGGCGTTCGGAGGTGGTTTGTTTCTTCTGCCACCAAATATAATGTTTGACTCCCTGAAGGCTCCTGATGCGTATTTATATACGTTTGTTTTGTGTTTTTCAGGGCACTTTGCAGCAGTTTGTAGACGATTTCTTCCGCAGCGTGCTGTGCTCGAGCTCCGTCGTTCCTCCCGCCGTCAAATACTTCTTTGACTTCCTGGACGAGCAGGCGCAGCGACACGACAACGTGGACGAGGAGACGCTGCACATCTGGAAGACCAACAGGTACGAAGCAACGGACACCCACAGGAGAACACATGTCCAAGGTTCAGGTGGTGGAAAACCTGTTTTTATTATTATAATATATCAGTGATAGAAGATCCAAGAAAAATGTTGTCCACGTGATTCACTGTTGAGAAAGTCTGAGTTTTATGGCAGCGACACAAAATGTCTGAAAAGAAACATAAAATGACGAAAAACAGATGCAAAGTGACTGGAAAGGGACGCAAGATGTACAAAAACAGGCACAAAATTGCCAGAAACAGACAAAAAAAAAGGCTAGATATAAACACAAAAGTCTAAAAAAGACACAAAATAAGCGAAAACAGACAAAAATAAGCAAAAAGAGACATAAAATCACCACGACCTGACATAAAATGACCAGAAAGAGACACAAGATGTACAAAAATAGGCACGAAACTACCGTGGACACACACAAAACGACCAAATATAGACACAGATGTCTAAAAAGAAACACAAACTAAGTAAAAACAGACAAAAAATTGGCAAAACGAGACACAAAGCTATCACAAACAGACATAAAATGACCTCAAAGACTCAAAACAAATAAAGAAAGACTTCAAAGAGACACAAAATGACCAAATATAGACAGAGACGTCTAAAAAGCCACAGAAAATGAGCAAAAGCAGACAAAGATTAGCAAAAAGAGACACAAAACTCCCACAAACAGATGGAAAATAACCTCAAATAGACATAAAATGACCTTAAAGACACAAAAAGACTCAAAACAAATAAAGAAAAGACCAGAAAGAGACACAAAATGACCAAAGTGAGACATAAAACAAGCCGAAAGAAATGCAAAACAACTAAAATCACATAAAATGATCACAAACAGAAACAAAATGACTGAAATGAGAAACAAAAAGGTAAAAAACTAGAACATCTTGGGCTGTTTTTTAGCCGTTAGTGTCGTTATTAATCATAGTTGTGATTTTAAATGAGGTTTTCTTACTTCTGGAAGTTCTGCTTTTGCTTCATTGTTCTGCAGATTCGAGGCTGCAGTTAGAAATAAGAATCACCTTCATCAAGTTTGTCTTGTTTTAATGTTTCTACCCAGAAATCTGTTCAAAAGATTCTATTAAAAGCAGTTTTATGTTGAAAATATGAAGGCACAGGCTATAATCTACAAGAAAACGTCCTTTCCATTTAACTCTCGAGGCGTTTCAGCGACGTCGCTTCTGTTCTGAGCTGCTTCAGCAGGAAAAACTTCACATTTTGTGGATGAAAACAGAAAGCTGAAGCCAGAAGCCTCCTGAAATCTTTGTGACTTTAGTAAATCTGGACTAAATCCTCGTGTCTGGAGCTTGGTGTGGACACAGAGCTCCGCCTGCAGATGGTTAAAAACCTCTTCCTCCATTATTTACTCGCACAAATCCCACTTTCACGCCAGCATACGGTGGGATTGTCGTTTCTCTGATTATCACTCCAGGGTTTGGTCGTAGCTCAGAAGCCATGTTGGATTTTTCTCTGATAATAACGTCAGAACTCGTGCATTCATGCAGACGACCTTCGAGGACGACGTTAACAGACTTTTACGTGTTCAGTGAAGGCAGCAGCAGCAAACACGGAGCAGGAGGTTGTTTCTGTTTGGAGTCAGAGGTCAGACCGTCGTATGAACAGAGGTGGACGCTGGAATGAAGCCGCCGCCAGCGTTTGACACTGAAATCAGGAAATAAAAGACAGGAAGCAGCTTTTATCATTTCTACATAGAAGCCTAGAAATACCGAGTTCTAGTGGTAAATATGAAAAGAGATCGTGAAGGACGGACGTGAACCACAGCTCAGGTTGTTCGTCCTTATTTCTTCACTGTTTGCTTGTATTTTGTATTCTCTGGTATCTTGTCCTATTTTATTTATATATACTGTATATATATATATATGTGTGTATTTATGTTATTCTTGTGTGTACACGGCGGCATTTTCTCTGAATGTGCTGCACATCTAGAGATACAGATGATAAAGTCGGCTTAAAAACA
>NW_007580280.1:12387-15575 GCF_000690725.1 Stegastes partitus | reverse complement strand
AAATCTGAGTCCTTCTGATAAAGTCTTAAACCCTCCTCTCTGTCCTCAGCCTGCCTCTGCGGTTCTGGGTGAACATCCTGAGGAACCCTCACTTCATCTTCGACGTCCACGTGACCGAGGTGGTGGACGCGTCGCTGCACGTCATCGCTCAGACCTTCATGGACGCCTGCACCAAGACGGAGCACAAGCTCAGCAGAGTCAGTTCACACCCACACCAAAGCAGCTGTTATCGAGTCTAAATCCACGTCCACACGGCATCTATGAACTGGATGTTTGATATAAAGATGCAGGAAGCTGAAACGTTCCTTCTATTCTGATTTTCTTTACGTTTTGCCAAACTGCTGCTTTTGAAAGTAGCTGAATTAGCCGTTAGCGGTTGGAGCTAGCACTGAATCCACAGATTTGCAGATAAAAGTCAGTCGGTTACTGTGAGACTGAAGAAAACCTAAAAATGTGAAGTTTCTCAGGCAACTTCTGCCTCATTGTTTAAGCAGATTCATGGACGTTTATTTGAATGTGAGATAATGATATTCTCAGGAAGTATAACGGCCTGCTTACACTCGCGTAGTTGTTTCTAATCTATTGCAGGAAGCAGCTGAAAGTTTGCTCCTCAGAATCAGCTGGTTTTTTATCTACATTAACTTTAGTGTATTTAATGAAGCAGTGCAAAGTCTGACCTTCATATCCGCTGGTCTGTGGCTGTGAAATAGAGAAACAACATTTGTGTTTGCATGTTTTACAGAACTGTTTGGACAAATCACACTGAGCATAACGAGGCACAAAATGACTTTAACTAGACATAAAATCAACCGCGAGAGAGACAAAATGACCACAAGGTTACACAAAATGAACAAGATGTCAATGAAAAGGGATATAAAGAGACACAAAGTGACCAAAGGACAGAAAAAATGACCTGAAAGGGACACAAAATGACCACAGAGAGACACAAAATGACAATTAATGGACAGAAAAGGACTACAAAGAGATAACATGACCGCAAAGAGACACAAAATGACCACAAAACGACCACAAAGAGACACAAAATGACCACAAAGANAAATTAAATGCAAAATGACTCTAAGGAGGCACACGATGGGCATAAAGAGATGCAGAATGGCCAAAATGAGACACAAAACGAACTCAAAAAGACAAAAGATGTCAAAATTGAAATCGAAAATCTCTGCAATGAGTCACAAAATGATCAAAATGTGATGCAAAATGACCACAAAGTGACAGGAAGTGACCAAAATGAGACAGAAAATACACAAAACAACCACGAAGAGATGGAAAATTACTAAAATTCAATGCAAAATGACTCTAAGGAGACACAAGGTGGACATAATGAGACACAAAATGACCACAAACTAACAGGAAATGACTAAAGTGAGACAGAAAATACACAAAACACAACAAATGGAGGTTCAATAATGACAACGAGACGGAAAATTACAAAAATTTTATGCAAAATGACTCTAAGAAGACACAAGATGGGCGTCAAGAAATGCAAAATGACCAAAATGAGACACAAAACAAACTCAGAAAGACACAAAATGCTAAAAATGAAATACAAAATCACTGCAATGAGTCACAAAATGATCAAAATGTGATTCAAAATGACCACAAAGTGACAGGAAGTGACCAAAATGAGACAGAAAATACACAAAACAACAACAGAGAGATGCTAAACAATCACAAAGAGATGGAAAATTAGTCAAATTAAATGCAAAATGACTCTAAGAAGACACAAGGTGGGCGTAAAGTGATGTAAAATGACCAAAATGAGACACAAAATGAACTCAAAAAGAAAAAAAACTGCAAAAATGAAACAAAATCACCGCAATGAGTCACAAAATGATCAGAACGAGACACAAAACAAGCTCAAAGAAAAGCAAAACGACTGTAATGAGACAATAAATGACCACAAACAAGAAAAATGACTAAATCATAGACCTGACTTCCGTTTCCCTTTAACTCCGTTTGTAGTAAAGAAGCAGATCTGTATTGAAATTATTGAATTTCTACATTAATTTCTCCTTTAATTCTAATTTTTTTGTCCAAAGAAAAAGTAAAAATCGTTGTTTTGCATTTAAAAAAAACAGCAGAAATGCTCAGATTTGAGCACTTTTGCTTCATAAATGAATCAGTTCTTGCGTTTTTTAGCCACTAGGTTTAATAAACCAGCTGAGTTTCCAGGTTTCGTTCCATAAAAGCTCAGAAACGTGACGAGAGCGTCCGGATGAGAGGCGGGTGTGAGCGGAACCAGAACTCTGCTTGGATCTGCCGTCAGTAAACTTCTCTTCAAAGCTTCTCTGAACCTCAGCTGGAGACAAACCCGCCGCCGCTTCACACCTCATCAGCTCAGCCCGAGTCTCATTACGTCCTCGTCGAGCTCGTGGAGGCCTCGTCTAAGCGAAGCCTCTCATCGGGTCGGGTGAGCGGCAGAAGCAGAGAAGGCAGATTTAGAGATTTGCTTTTCCGACCTCTCAGCGCCCAAACTGGCCTTGAGCTAAAGCTGTCAATCACCGGGAAGACAGACGCGAACAAGTCGGACGATGAAAAATTCATCAGCGCTGGTGAATTATTGACGAGGGTTGTGGTCTGTGGAGGTGGAGATGAAAGGTTGGAGGCAGGAGGAAGGGATTTGGTGTGTCAGCAGGTTCCTGGAAACTCTGAGAATCCCTGAGACTGACCGTCCACATTAGTAGCTGCTGCTGCTGCTGCTGCCGAGAGCTCAGATTATCATGAAGCTCACAGAGAACCCAGCTTCACATAAAAAGTCACTCATTTCTGGAACGTTTGGTTTCAAACAGAAGCAGCTTTTTTACCAACTGTTGCTGGCTAAGCTAAGCTAAGCTAAGCTAACGTTAGCTTCAGGAGCTGAAAATGTACATATGCAGTTATTAAACACATAAATGACTGAGCAGCCTGCAAAATGTTCTCCAGAGAGACAAAAAATAAAGAAGATGTCACACAAAACTATCACAGGAAGCAGAAGACGACGACAACAGGTTGAAAAAACAAACAAACGAGGCAAAAAAAAATGACCACAAGGAGAAAAACGATGCGCACGAGACTGAAAACGACCGAAATGAGACAAACTAAGAGGAATAAAGACAAATAAATCAGATTCAGAACAAACAGGAAGGAGAAAAACAACAACAACACAACAAACAAGCAAAATTAGACAA
>NW_007580280.1:0-10760 GCF_000690725.1 Stegastes partitus | reverse complement strand
AGACACAAAATGTCTTGAAGTGTGCGCAAATTTACCACAAAGACAAAACGTCATCACAGAGATAGAAAACGGCCACAAACATACGCAAAATCAACTACAAATCGATGCAAAGGCGCTACAAAGAGACACAAAACAACCATGAAGAGATGCAAAATGACTACAAAGTGACGCTGAGAGACGAGACACAAAACAACCACGAATAAAAACTTTGATTTTAAAGTCAACAGGTTCACAGTCGGCGCTTCGGAGGAGATTCTGTCCATGTTTCCATTTTGTTCTCCGTCTGTTAATCTGTGGAGACGTCGACGTGTCTGAGGCTGATGGAAAACTTAATTACAAACTAAAGCTCGGACTGTTTGAGCTTCGCAGACGGACGATCATTTCCACAGCAGCAACGTCCACCAGGGGATTTCTCTCTCAGACGTCTTTGAAATGTTTTGGAAATGAAAGAAAGTGTTGAAAATCCAATCTGTTGCTGATTTCTTTTCTCTCTCTGCGTCTGTCTGTCTGCAGGAGTCTCCCAGCAACAAGCTTCTCTATGCAAAAGAGATTTCAACGTACAAGAAGATGGTGGACGAGTGAGTTTGTGACACCGAACGTACACAAAGTGATCAGATGTTTGGGTTTTTAAATCACATGTCTAGGAAACAGTCTCTTTTTAGCCAGTTTGCTGTGATTTAAAAGTCTGGAACATGATTTTATAGAAGACAAATATCAAACATCTTTATTAACTTTGATATAATTTGATGAATGAACCAATCGCATGTTTGTGTTGTTTCCACAGTTACTACAAGGGCATCAGACAGATGATTTCAGTCAGTGACCAGGACATGAACACACACCTCGCTGAGGTGTCCCGGGTACGAAACACCTTCTGTTGGACTCACCGGTTGTTGTGAAGTGATGGAGCAGCTACATGTGGAGCTGAACACGTTCTGGTTCCTGCTGATGTTCATGTTCATGTAGATTTACTACAATAAGGCCTTAAAGAAACCTTCAGTAACAAACAGCAGCAGGTTTCAGTTTATTATAGTTTATCACTGCCTAGTAAGGATGGATGGATGGATGTTAGATAAGTAGATGGATGGATGGATGGATGGATAAGTGGATGGATGGATGGATGGATGGATGGATGGATGGATGGATGGATGGATGGATGAATGAATGGATGATGGATGGATGGATGATGGATGGATGTTAGATAAGTGGATGGATGGATGGATGAATGGATGAATGGATGGATGTTAGATAAGTAGATGGATGAATGAATGAATGGATGGATGATGGATGGATGTTAGATAAGTGGATGGATGGATGGATGGATGGATGAATGAATGAATGAATGAAAGGATGATGGATGGATGGATCAACCGTTTGTTGAATTCTGATCATAGGCTAAAATCTGACAGACGGCCACACACCAGACTCAGTACAACCAGTAAAGGTTTTAACCAATGGAGGCTTTTTTAAAATGAAAATGATGTGACTGTCATAAATTACACTCACAACAAATAATAATAACAAACTCAGATGATCTGAAAAACTGTGGATCCAAACCTCTGAATACATTTCTCTGGACTTAAATCAGCTTCTGTCTGTCTGAGGAGAATGAAGCTGTTCTCATACGTGAACTATTTTCTGTTTGTCTTTAACAGCAACACACAGACAAGCTGAACACCCAGGTGGCCTTACATCAACTGTACCAGTACGCCAGCAAGTACTACGATGTGGTGAGTGTTGTTGTGATGCTTCACTCTGCTGTTGTGTGCTGTTGACTTTCTGCTTCTGTTTGTGTTGAGGAATGAACACAATGCCAGAGAAAAGAAAGAAGATTCTTATTGTTTCACCATCCTGGTGTCGTTTGTTTGTCAGTTTAGACAAATGCAGTTTTATTATTTTTGCTGTTTGCTGGTTTTGCCTGATAAAACTCTGCCAAGTTGACGAAGCAGCTCTCAATTATTCTCCAGCGTACGCGTTACTAACATTTCCTGCCTGCTTGTAGTGACTCACAGGATTCTTGGGGTGAATATATTGAACATTAGCTGGTAGCTGCTTCTTTTTAAACCATATATAAAAAGTGGACTCAGCTCTGGGTCTGAAAAGTGAAGCCAACACGGAAGAGACTTAAACCTGCCAGCAGGGGGCGACTCCTCCAGAGTTCGATTGTATAGAAGTCTATGAGAAAATAACTCTACTGCTCGTTTGATTTCTTACCCCGATGAACCTTTTCTTAATGAGTTTATGGTCTCAATCGCACGTTTCAAGCCTCCTTCAATACATCGTTGTGTTAATTTGATGGAGCTTCCAACTGTCTAATACCACAGCAACTGGAGGTCACTTAGACTACAGGCCGTTCATGTTGGCAAGCAGAGAGCATTGTGGGAGTTTAGCTGGTAAATGGGCACCATGACGAAGTCTTCCGCAACACCTATTGACCTCCGACTGTTGCACATGTGGTAAAATGAAGTCAGGATCAATCTAAATGATATTCTTACGTTCAAGGTCCCTACATTTGTAACCTAGATTAGTCAGGTATTGATTGATAATGCTGCATATATTCAGAATATTTATAAATTCATGACCCCTAAAGATCAGGCTAAGGTTGCCACCTAACCACGTCATGGTTTCTACGTCAAACCTTTAGTTCATGGTTTAAACAAAAAGCAAACTTCAATCCCAAACACTAAACTCTGCGTTGTCTTCTTCAGATCATCCAGTCGCTGGACGAGGACCCGGCAGCCCAGAACAAACAGCTCACCCTCCGCCTCCAACAGGTCGCCGCCGCCCTGGAGAACAAGGTCACCGACCTCTGACCCCTGACCTCGCGGAGGGGTCGAGGGGGAGGAGCTATCAAAACACAGGATGTTGTTTTCCATTTAAGGACTCACCGGAGGACGAGCTCGCGGACTCTGCCGAATGTTTAATTGTGTTAGGACTGAAGGAAGAGGCGCTGGTGGATCCACAGGACGGACTGAAGGGGGGATTCTGAACAAGCCAAGTGTTAAAACATGCTCCGGTATCTGCTGCACTTCTTTCCAACTTGGCGTCCCGAAACGAATAAACCAAGGAGGGGATGCAAAACCTGTAACACGGCTGCAGATGGGAGCTCTGTGAAATCAAAGTTATTTTTTTAAAGGTAGCTAGGACGTTGGGTTTGTGTTCTCCTTGGACCTTGTTGTTTCTGTGTTTGGCTTCTCTGCACCGCAAAATTTTTAATTTCACCACATGAGGACTGGAGGAAAAAAAAAAAAAACAGGTGCCACACGAGGAAGGAAGATTTAGTTTTGGGATATTTGAAGAACATAAGTAAGTGAGACGTTACCAAATGTTTTCTTTTTGGTACTCAGCCCTCCTGGATTGGAAGTACAGCTGCTCCAGGACCCTACGTGACCACTTTGTGAGTTTATGAACTGTGGATTTGGGTGAATCTGCCTCTTAATTCCTGATCCGAGGTCAGCTCTTTTCTGTGTCCGTACTAAATGTTAACCAGGAAATCTGACCTCCTGTGAGAACGAGTTCCATCCTGAGGCGTGAAAACGCTCGGATGAAATGCTCGAATAGAAATAATCAACCAATGAAAACCCACTACGGTACACACCACTGGCCAATCAGGGGCCTTTGTCTTTAACGGCAGAACTGTGGACGGCGATTTCAGGGTACGACGAGTTTAAGAAAAACCCAAAAAAATCAACGTAGATTTCTCTTGTGTCACGGCCAAATGTTGGTTTCCGTATCGATTTGCTGCAGTGTGTGTTTCTACGCTGATGATACTGTGCTGGTGACTCCAATCACAGCTGAGTTATTTCATTCTGTTCAGTTTATTTTTTTTCGTATGCAGGCTTCCAACAGAGGCTCTCCGTATGCTACATGAAATTTATCTTTTTATTGGACTGACACAGTGCCACTATTGTTTTTTAAGTGTTAATCAGGGTGGTCCACGTCATATCCCGCCAATACGTGTGTGCAAGTGTGTGTTCAGTAGTTATTGCCGCTCTGTCGCTACGCTAACAATCACGACTGCCTAATCATGTGATCTAAACCGCCAGACCTTTATTTTTAAGTGTGATTTTTCTTTTTTTCTTTTTTTTTTAATCATGTGTAATTTTACTTCTTTTGCAACACTCTCGCCGTACATAACGCTGCATCTGTTTTTCTGTTTTTCTGTTTAGCTGCGCACATACGAGGAGGTTAGTTCGGGGGTTTCAGAAGACAGGGTATCAACGGGTTCTTCACCAAGGCTTAAAGGAAAATCACTGAGTTTAAATATATTAAATCCACTTATCACGGGCTCCGTTTATCAGTTTGCTCGATTAAATTAAAGCAGCGCATATGTTTTAAAAGCAAAAAAAAAAACGTGAACGTCTCCTCGCAGTCGGTCGTCCTCCTACGTATCATGTGGAAGATTTAAACGGCACGTATACATAATATATGTTTCTTGTGTCATGACTGAATGGAGAGGCTGTAATTGAAATGCAGCGCGCCTCTTTGTGTTTAATGCGGCGCGGAAAGAGAAATTAATTCAGCTGCAGAACACAAAAACTAAATAAATTCTTGTTTTTCATTTAGCTGTGACACAATAATTGCTCCCATTAAAGGGTTTGATCTGTTTTTATTTTGGTATTTTTAATCTTCCTTATTATCCTGCATAAAAAATACCAGTTTTATTTTATTCCGTAGTGATATATTTTTGTGCAAATAGCGGACGTACACGTGCCTCCTGACTGCCACCTCCTTGGTTTTATAGGTTTGTTTCATGAATTCAGTTGGTTTTTGTGAACTGAAACCTGCACAAGTCACGTCTGGAAGAGTGTCAATAATGTCAATATGTCAATATCTCAAGATTTATTGGTGGGAGGAAAAAAACCTATAAAGCAGAGCGAGGGGAATACGTCTCCATCAACTGTTCATTTGGAGAAATATGGATGAAAATAACTGCTACACGTGTCGCCAAGCTCTCCGTCAATGAGTAAATTGTGGACCAAGTAAATTGAGTTTAAGTGCCGTTACACCGTTGAATATAAATGAACTCATTTATCTTCTCCTTTGCTTCATATTAATCACCGTCACCACCAAACCATGATGTATATCTGCGTTGTTCTTCGCCGCCCGAGTCCCGGACGACGTGCTTCATGTTGAGTTTATATCAAAGATTAGAATTTACAGTTTGAAGTTTTGTTTTTGTTTTTTAATTGCCTTTGAAACGGTTTCTTTAAATTCTGGAGCAATACGACGTGAAGGCCGCTGATGGAAACTGTGCAGAGGTTTGACAATAACGAGGCACCACAAAGATCCAGATACCAACGGTGACATGAATGCATCTCAGCTCGTTCTTTTTTTTCCTCAAGGCATGAATTAGTTCATAAACTCCACTGTGGTGCCAAAAAATCCTCCAAGAAACTCAACCTGAAGCCTGAAAACGAGAGGACCTGTGTGCTGAGTAATCTGGCAGAATGTAAAACTGTTGAAATGTGAAACGTTTTGCACCTCTGATGTTCAGATGTCAGATTTTTTTTTCTATTTTTTGCAAAATCTCTCCTGCTTTTCAAAGCAAACCGCCACGTTTGTGTCTCTAAATGTAGGTTGATTTTAAAATAGGACGTATTTCATGTGGAGAACGACGTTTTGCTCGCTGCATTTCTGTTGCGCCGCCAACACTTTGCTTCTTTCTGCCTTGTTTTCGCCACCAGCGAGTGCCTTAAAGAGTAGACGTGAAAGTAGAACGGGAAGGAAAAGCCAAAAAAATAAAAGGTGTCTAGAAGCACATGTACACGTTTGTAGTCGGTTTGCTGCACGTTTGTGATTTTTAACGGAAAACAGGAGCTTTCAAACAAGTATTTCAGACGGGGCAAAGTTCTAAAGTCAGCTTGCACAAAAAATACATATAATCCGTCATAGCATCACTGTTATGGACCATGTTGTTGTAGCTCATTTCCCAGAAATGATGGTAAAATCTCAAACTTTCCTCTGACATTAAAAGTGGAGTTTTATGTGTAACACAATTAAAATGAGACTCAACACAAATTATTTCTAATGTAGAATGATTCAAATTTACACCCATTTAAATCCCAGGTCTAACTGTTGCGTAGTTAGGTTGATGCTAGCTTGCTAATGTTAACTTCGTTGAGCTAATGTTAGCTTACGAGTATAGCGAGCGAAGAGTACGAAATTTGGAATCCAGTCGACATTTTGGGCCTGAAATTGAATAAATATTGTTTAATAATATTCTACATTTTGAAGATTTTAAAAGTACATTTTACTAAAATAACACAAATTACAAATTACTGAATGTTATGCCAGATAACTGTTGTGTAGCAAACTTGATGCTAGCTTGCTAACGCTAACGTCGTCAAGCAAAAGTTAGCTTGAAATGTTAACCTTGTTAAGCTTACATTAGCATGCAAAATGGTAACTTGGTGATGTTCAGTTTGTCAAGCTGACTTTAGTTTGCTAGTGTTCACTTTGTTAAGCTAACATCAGCTTGCTAAAGTTAATGTTGTAAAGCTGACATTAGCTTGTCAATGTTAACTTTGTAAAGCCCACATTAGCTTGCTAATGGTACCTTTATAAAGCTAATGTTAGCTTGCTACTGTTAGGTTTGTCAAGCTAATGTTATCAAGCTTATGTTCACATCATCAAGCTTATGTTAACTCTGTCAAGCTAGCGTTAGCTTCCTGGTACATGACCCATGTAAAGTGACGAGTAAATAAGATTGTGGACATTAATAATTGTGCACTTTTTAAAGATTTTACATGACATTTAATAAGATGACAGAACATACTTTAAATTATGCAACGTTATAACGATATAGTTTAACTAATCGAGTTACGCTGGTTGGTTAGCATCATCAGCTTCTCATTGTGAACGGTACCGACCCGCTAACACACATTTGTGCTTGTTTGCAAACAACAATAAACGACAAACCAACACTAACTAAAGACACAACAGACTTTGCGCTCTCTAAAACTGTCATTTTTGGAAGTTTTATGTGGTTGTGAATCGAAGACGGTGGAACATTTGTTGGACACGGTTGTGTTTGGTGTGTAAACCTGCAGCTCCACGACGTGCTGGTTGATGTTAGGACGACCTGCGTATGTGATCTTTGATGAAGTGGTTTCCAGACTGGAAACGGTACAGAACAATGTTGTGTTGACTGGATGAAGGATCAGAACTGAGCCTTCGCTGTAAGTAGATTTATTCGTGTGGTATTTGAGGATCTGTGTGTTTTTATGATGTAAAACTGACGCGTATTTGAGAAACATTGTGTTATGAGGCTCACGTAAACAGCCGCTCTGAGAGTTTCTGAATGTTCTAGAAAATCGCCCGCTGGTACCGACGCGCCTACCAGCATCACAGTATGTGTTTCTACCATTGTATAACAGTTTGTACATCCAATACGACTTCCCCATTGTTTATTCTTGTAACACGGTTGTAGGAAACAAACGGTTTGAGCGGACCGGACCGAGTGTAGACTTTGAAATGGACACAAACGGCGCAACCAGTAAACCAGAGCTGGTCTGGACCGAAGCCCAAATCGGTGACTCTTCTGAGGAGAAGTGGGCCAAAAATCCAGATCTAGGAAGTCCAAATATCCAATAAAAGATGTTTATACGAACAAAGAGTCTCCTGTGCTGTTTCATTTCGCTTCAGGTGGTGATGAATGAACCCGTCACGTCTGTACGGAGGCCTCAGAAGAAGGAAATGTGAATAAATCCATTTATCTACACTTACAGGAACTTTATAGGGAAACACGACAACCCTCGTTTGAAAAATTAGCTTCTTTTTTTTTTCATTTTCACGGGCCAGTTATTAATAATTTGGCTTTTTCTAGAGCTCAGCATTTTATTGCTCAGCCCATGAGTTAATTTCTTCCGTGGGCCATCGTTTCATTCTTTTTATTTTTCTCCTGCATCTCTATTTATATCACAATCATTGCAAAACTGGTCCCGACGTGCATTTAGGTGTTTATTCTTTTACACTTTGTCTGTTTGCGTCTTTAAAGGCTGTTTCCTCACAATGAGTTTTATCTCCAGCAGCATTTACAAACGCCAAACCTTCCAGACTGGTTTTATCTGTATTCTGAAGGTTTTTTTTAAACATTGAGCTTTGTTCATACGTCCTTCACAGTCTGGAGGAAACGGACTTGGCTTTTGTTCTGGCACATGTTTTATTGATTAACTGACGAGTCGTCAGGTCGATGAAGTAAAAGAAAAAAGGTGAAAAATGTTGTCAAGCTCTTTGTTAAGAAACCTTTTATATAAATAAAGAGTATTACGATCATGAAACTAGTGTACAGCAGCTAATATGGAGCTTACGGTGGATGCTATTTTTAAAATCGGTGAGGATATGACTGAACATTGATGACAGAGCAGAGAAATGTCTGAGAAATAATCTGAGAATTTAGACTTTTTTCCCCCTATAACTACTCAAATTGATCAATTAAACAATTGACAACGAATCAATGAATCGTTGTAGCTGTATTTGTGTTAAATATTACATTTTATAATATATTTTACATGTGACTTTAGGTTTGTCAGATTTCTGTTTTGGAAATTAATTCAAATTAGGGCATTTTCTAGATACATATATCGTCCCTAATTTGCATATTTAGACCAAAAAAATAATGTTTGTAATTCAAAAAATCCTCATGTAACTATAGAAGCTCCTCTGGCTGAGTTTTATGGTGAAACTTGTTCGTTAAACATGTTTTTATTCAGTAAATTAAACCACGAACTCAGGAATCTGTTTGAGGATCTTACGTAAACCGTCACGCTCACGCATGCGCAGCTCCGACCGAGCCGTGACTTCTACCGCGCGGCGCCGCGAAGCGACGCGAACGTTTAATCAGTGCTAAAGTCACAGCTAGCTAGCTAGCAGCACAACCTACCCATGGGTTAAAGTAACTGCTAGTTAGCTAACTAGTTAGTCTGGCGCTAGTAACGTTTAGCTAAATTTCGACAGTTAGCTTCGTGCTAACGTTAGCAGGTGTCCGTCAGGCTAATTAGCCTGCTGGAGGCGCGCACCGGGCTGCGGGAGCGCGCATCCATTCGGTGAAGGTGGTTTTATTTTATTCCACATCAATTTGGTCTAATTAATAAAAAAAATAGCAACATGTGGACGGTTTAAATGAACATTTCAGTGATTTTTCATTGATCAAAACAAATAGAGTTAATCTGCTGGATGCGTTATGGAGCAAAATCTCAACTCAAACCACAGAAATCACATATTGTTCCTGTAAAACAGCGTTTTAATGACAATCTGACAATATTATTACAGTCTGATACCAAATCACACTCTACAGGGACTCAAACATGATGTAATTCTACAGTTTTTTAAAGGATTTTGTTCATTAAAATACACAAACATTGCTGTTAGACTCATTAATTAGAGTAAAATATCTACTTTATCTGACAGATAATGCCATTTTATTTGGCTTCTAATTATTTAAAGTCAAGCTTCAGTTCATGATTCTCTGTACAACAGACGTAAAACTTGTGCTGGAGCACAAACACACACAATACGTGTCTAAAAAGTGTCCGACATGAAAATATAAAACCACTGATAACAGTTTAAACCCTGAACCAGAAGAGCTCCATAGTGTCTGAGGTGTGAATATTGATTATTATCAATGAAACCAAACTGTGCAGCCTGATTAATGGGCAGAATAAACAATGCATGAAAGTTTCAACCTGATAAAATAATAATAAAAACAGCAGCATGAGTCTCATTCATGTCCTAAACTGCAGCTTGTGCTAATTGCATTTTTTATTTGAAGCTGATTTATTTACTGGATCGTAGGACAAAGTCTGTTACAGAGACGAGTGCATGTCTGTCTGGTAGGACGAACACTTTAATGGGTTTGTGTTACGATAAAACATAAATGCATCATTACTACGATCATGATGATGATGATTTGCTCTTTAACGAGGAGGAACTTCCATCAGCATCCTGTCATTTGGACTGATGACAGAAATGTGCATCAAAGAAATGAATTGTGTAAAATGCTGCTGTCTATTTTATTGTAGATTTCCAGATCAAAATCACAAAATTAGCAAATCAACAAAGAATGCAGTTTAAGATGCAGATAAACAAAACCAGAGACAAAAACGTTGGAGTGCGACCGGGCCGATGTCAGCGTCACGCCTCAATATCACATCTGCTTAAATTAAATAAAGCTAAATTACGGCATTAATCTCATTTAACAGCTAAACCTTGTGTATCCCAAACTGCCGCCGTTGTTCATTTGCAAATTGTTTTGTTTTCAAATTGTAATTCCAATTAAAAGTCCATTAATTCCTCCTCGCGCTCCGACTGCAGCTCCGCTCACGCTTTCATTCCCGCCGTCCTGCAAACGACAGCCGGCGCTTAGACGTCACTGCTAATTATTCTGGGTTTCTCCTCATTAACGGGATAACAGTCGTCACTGCCGTCGTGATTAAAAAAAATCCTTGTGTTCATGCTGCAAAGAATTTGTTCCACCAGGATGGACGTGACGTCTGCAGGAACATCGAACCTCTTCTTAAATAATTGTCAGAAACCAGAAGAAGTTTTATTTACTGGTTTGCCTCCAGATGTGTTGTCTTACAACCGCAGCAGTTGTAGCTGATAGCAGAGACTCTCATCAGGTCACTTCTTCCCATAATGATCCAACGTTTGCACAAATTAAAACGCCTGATGTCTGTGATGTGGAGGAGATTCAGTCTGACAGAACGAGTGTCCTCCTCCTGCAGGAAGCTTCTCCGTATTCCCCAAAGCTGCTCAGA
>NW_007580279.1:52575-53586 GCF_000690725.1 Stegastes partitus | reverse complement strand
TTTTATCAGGTTTTCTCACTTACTTTGACGTTTGTCTGTATTCATGGTGATCTCTAAGCTGTTTCACGTACAAGAACTGTGGCAACAAGTGAAAGTTGATGCAGCTTGCTGTGTATCTCTGAGTGTTCTGGTGAGTTCTAAATGTCTCCTCCAGGCAAGACGGAATGCGGTGCTGGTTCCGTTGGATGACATCACAATGGAGCGTTCCAAAGGAGTTGTGTTTAGGTTTAAATGGTGTATATGGCAAACTTGAAAAGGCTGATATAAGTAAAGTACATACAATAAAACCACTAAACTGTTGATATCCCCTTGTTCTCAGTCACCTTTCCTGCCTATTTAAATGATCTCAGACTAATGAACTGTCTACAAGTTTCAAAGAATAAACACATGATGATTGTAATCATGCTGTTGGCCTGGCTTTAGATGTGACAGTGTTTAACCACCCCATTGATCTTTTGTTAACATAACACACCATAATGTATTTGCTAGCATATAAATGGACATTTTAAATCATTATTAACGGTATTTGTTTATTACGTCTGTGTTTTCCTATATTGTCACTCGGCCTCCTCTTGTGGAGGCCCAGAGAAGTGATAACATTTGATGCAGACATTCATGGTGTCCTGATGATGTGTCCTTCTGTCTTCAATCTGGCATCACCAGAGGTTAATTTTGAACACCACAGACCGGATATAAAAGACAGACATAATATCAGTGTCTGGAAAGCATAGTCAACTTAGAGGAGATTTAACCTGTGTTGTATTTAACAGCCACGAGGGGAAAGTTGTGCCGTGTAAAAGTTTGAACAGAACTAAGGCTTTAGAAGTCTGGCAGGACTAAAAATTATCTCTAAACAAAAAGGCAAGTCAAACACACGACAGAGTTTAAATAATGAACCACAGAAGTTTAATTCATTCCATTTTAAATGAAGTCCCACGTAAAGTCCATGAGTCTCCTCCATACATGTTAATTGTAAGTTGTTGTCTTTTTGTTGGTCACCGTGCCAGTTTT
>NW_007580279.1:50900-52215 GCF_000690725.1 Stegastes partitus | reverse complement strand
GCTTCCATGGGCACTCTTCAGTCCACAACTGATTCATTTGCCTCTCGCCTAACGGATGTTGAATCTTCACTTCAACGTGTTGACGGCAGCACTCGAGGCTAAATGTGAGGCACTGAGCAAAAGCAACACGATGCTCTTTTCCAATACTGAAGACTTATATTAACAAGATATTGAAAGATATAAAACAGTTTTTAGATAACTGAACTGGGTGACCAGAACAGAACATTTAACTGAATTGTTTGCTTTTAAGCAGCTTTTAACCAGCAGGGGACTGTTCATCAAAGCAGGAGCAGAACGTCAGCCACACACTATGAGTGTAAAGGATTACAGCATCATGATCGTCTTTTCAGCAAAATTTGAGTCCGCTATTTGAATATGATATGACATAAAAATCTAAAGAGAAAATATCCCAAGACCTAAACTAACCTTCAGCCAACCAAAACACCCCAACCTGGAACATTCAAACTGTTGTATGTGTCAGGTTCATAAAGGAAGAACCATGTATGCTGAGTGGACATTGAACAGTGAAGCGGAATATTGCAGGAAAATATGTTCATTCATATGTTCAAGTTCATTTGTTGAAATATTTATAGTGCTTACCGGAGTAACAGTTTACATTTATGTTTGCAGAATTATTATTTACACATTTTAAATTTTTCATTTGTGTGTGTACAAGCAGCTCAGTTAATCGGTGAATCTGCTGTTGTATAGTACACTTGCATTTGCCTAGTTTGGTTCTGCCTTCTCCTGATTGGTTAGTTCGGTCAGGTGACAGTGTGTCAGGAAGTTGTTGTGGCCGCTGGCATGTGAAGAGTAAAGATGGCTGTTTTGAGAAAGAAATCCGTCTCATTATTAATCAGAGTGATCCATTAACCATCAACGAACCCTCACGTTACATATGTGTAGTCAAGGAAACAGAACACAAACAACAGAGAGAGAATAACAAAAAGAATACAGGGTGTGAGAATAAGAGATGTCGTGAGTAAAAGAAAGACTGAGATAAAAAACATGATCAGAGAGGGAAAGGGAATAGCAAGGTTAGACTGAGAGCAAGAAAGACTTTGAGAAATGACACAAGCTGGTGTTTTGATAAATGTATGACAGTAATGGGATTGAATAATCTCACCATTTTAAATGAAGTCCCACGTAAAGTCCATGAGTCTCCTCCATACATGTTAATTGTAAGTTGTTGTCTTTTTGTTGGTCACCGTGCCAGTTTTCTTTGACAAGACTTTGCCTCGTCCAGCCTTGGTGCCTCTCTGGCTTTATTCCAACGGAGCACCTGAAAAATGACGTTATTTCTTCAGACACTAAA
>NW_007580279.1:47659-49824 GCF_000690725.1 Stegastes partitus | reverse complement strand
ACCCATTCATAGACGGCTGCAGATTGTTCTCAAGGACCACAAATTTGCACATTTCTTCTCAAATGATTGTGCGCTCGTTTTTTACTCCAGGAAAATAAAAAAAATACGTCTCTGTAATGCCCAATGTCTTGGCTTTTTGACAATGTGCTCGGCTTTTCTCTCCGACATACGGTTTTGACAAAAATGATGGTTGTTTGAGGTCTTCTCCTTCTGCTTCCTTCCACTGATTTGACAGTTAAACTAAGTATCTGTCGCAGCTGTGTGCTTCGTTGCCCGGCAACGCTCTAACCCTGCTCCAACTCCCCCTCCCTCTCTGCTCTCTCCACACAGATGAGGCTTAGGTTGTTCAAAGTTTTTAGTAGGTTTGGTAATTATAAAATCTTCATTTAAATCCCGGCACACTCCCGTGCCACTCTCAAATTTTCTGCAAGGAAATTTTCTAGTTATTATTTCGACTATTCCGTACAAATTTTCGATGGCCTACTCCTCCCACAGATTTGGGAGCACCCTCACAAATTATACATCAAAACGTGCGGCTCGATCGGGAATCGTGTGCTTACATACAGATTTACAAAAAACACATTTTTCGCGACGTAATTCGCAAAAATGTCGCAAAAATCTCCCATTGAAAATGAATGGGACGGACGAAAAAAACACACAAAATTACACTACTTTTCAAACCTCCACTGCTCAGCCATGCTTTCACCGAGAGACTCCATTTAAACTTTAAAATGTTGACGCGGCCTTCCCCTATTTCAAAGTCCTCCTACTTTTTTCATATCTTTAAAAATACTCTTCTTAAATATATTTTTTTAAAATTGGAAGTATATTTTGAGTGAAATCACCCTTTAAAACTACGTCGCGCACCCGAACTAGAAGCCGTGCACTTATACAGCCGTAGAAGACGAGTCCAGCCCTCTACTAGCAGCCTGTACGGGGCTCTCCGGCTCTGCAGACAGACCCTTCCTATTGGATCCGATCCCACAGCAGGTCACAACGTTTCCGGCCTCATTTACTACTGCTCATGCGCAGAGCCGAGAGCGGCTATTAGTGGTACTATTATTTAATACCAAGTTTTGGTAATTTAACCTTTAAATTGCAGCTTAATGTTACGGTGTCATTTTGATCTGTTCTAAATATGTGAATGACACTGAGTGCACACTGTAGTCTGACTGCAGCTCAAATAAAGCAGCTACAGTTTCACTTTGAGACATGCTTTTGGCTNGAGAACAAAATCTGATTTTACTGAAAGTACCTAACCTCTGGATGAATCTGAGTGTGCATGCTGCCTCTTCTTGGAGATTAAAGATGTAGAAGTTGGAAAACAATGCAGCAAGCCCTGTCAGGAAGGTGGGCTGGATCCCCTCACATATGATGTGGCCTTCAAGGCTGACCATCCAGCTTCCCACTGTTTCACCTGAAACTTTAATTTCAGAAATGTTTTGTGATGAGTTGTGAAACACAATTTTGCCATATGTACTCTGGTTGAGAAATCATCCATTATGAACATTCTGTCCTTCCATGTCTACAGTATCCTGAATCAATATTTCTGAAATAGTCATTAGTGATGGGAAGTTCGGCTCTTTTCAAAGAGCCAGCTCCCAAAGAACAGAAAGATAGAAACTTCGATAGAAACATCATCAGAGAAAGTATAACGGCAAATGAGCTGGACAATCACTTTTTTTTTTCTTTGGCGGCCGAAAATGTAGCACGCAGAACAATCGTATTTTTCGGACAATAAGGCGCACCGAATTGTAAGGTGCACTGTCAATTAATGTCGTTGTGTACACACATAAGGTGCACCAGATTGTAAGATGCATTAAGAAAAACAACACAGTCCGGTAAATCAAACTTTATTTAACTCAGTTGTAACAACAAATATCGGTACAGAAAAATGTAATATTCATTCCTCTTCCACAAACCCATCAAATTCTTCAACTTCAGTCTCTAAATTAAACAGATGTGCGATGTCGGCATCAAACAACGAGATGTCGCCTCCCGTGGCAGACGTGTTTGCGGCGCTCCCCCCCCTTCAGCGTGTTCATTAGTGCCACTTGCTGACCAAAAAATTTTCTGCATTTCACAAACAGGCATTACTTTCCTGGTCACATGATATATAAGCACAATTTTTCTCCTCACAGATTTTATATGTGGAACAACAAGCA
>NW_007580279.1:42254-44269 GCF_000690725.1 Stegastes partitus | reverse complement strand
ATGAAGAGTGATGGGTCCAAAGGAGATCCTCCATATTTTAGTAAAGAACCTGAACCTTCAGACACAAAGTAAGAAACCTCTAACTTATTCACATGACTCCTTTTGATTTACATCTGTCAGTTATATTCTGTGTCCCTGATGATTGATTTTAGTTGGTATATTAAAATGAACTTTGAAAAGGTAAGTAAGCAAAACAGAATACTGAGATGAATGTGCAAAGTAACTGCAATATGTGCAAAGATGCTTTGTGCAAGTGGACATGAAGTAGTTTGGTAGCTAGACTCCTGTCAGCTGTTCAGGAGTCTGACGCCTGTGGGGTAGGAGGACTTTTTCAGTCTGGAGGTTCTGGATCTCACACGACTATACCTCCTTCCTGAGGGTAGGAGTGTGAACAGTCCATGCTGGGGGTGAGTGGGGTCTCTGAGGATGGAGGCAGCTCTCCTGTGGACTCTGCAATGGTAAATGCTCTACAGAGAGGGCAGTGCAGTCTTAGTGATCCTCTCAGCAGTCTTCATCACTCTCTGCAGGCGTCTGTGGTCCATAGCAGTAGTG
Organism: Stegastes partitus; assembly: GCF_000690725.1. Classification (NCBI taxonomy): domain Eukaryota; kingdom Metazoa; phylum Chordata; class Actinopteri; family Pomacentridae; genus Stegastes; species Stegastes partitus. The sequence continues at coordinate 43,717 of NW_007580279.1, read as the reverse complement.
CTGCCGTACCACATGGTGATACAGCTGGTCAAGATGCTCTCAATGGTGCATCTGCAGAAGTTGCTGAGGATCTTTGGAGACATACCAAACCTCCTCAGCCTCCTCAGGAAGTCCAGCTGCTGTTGCGCCTTCTTGACGAGCTGTGTGGTGTTGAGTGTCCAGGTGAGGTCCTCGCTGATGTGGACGCCCAGGTATTTAAAGCTGGTCACCTGCTCCACCTCAAGTTCCCGGATGAACAGTGGCCGATGAGGTCTCCTCTCCTTCCTCATGTCCACTATTAGCTCTTGTCCGTGTTGAAGGTGAGGTTGCTGTCCTCGCACCATGACACGAGGCTGGCCACCTCCCTCCTGTAGGCCGCCTCGTCCCCTCCAGTGATACGTCCTATCACTGCAGTGTCATCTGCGAACTTCAGGAGGATGTTGTCTTTGTGGGAGGCGACACAATCATAAGTAAACAGGGTATAGAGGATGGGGCTGAGGACACATCCCTGTGGAGTGCCGATGTTTGTGATGATGCTGGCTGAAGTCCTGTTTCCGATCCTCACAGACTGGGGCCTGCCAGTCAGGAAGTCTAGGAGCCAGTCACAGAGGGTGGGGTGCAGACCAAGTGTGGACAGTTTGTGGGAGAGTTTCTGGGGGATGACCGTGTTGAAAGCTGAGCTGTAGTCAACAAAGAGTATCCTGGTGTAGGAGTCTTTGTTTTCCAGATGTGAGAGAGAGTAGTGGAGGACAGCAGCGATGGCATCTGAGGTTGATCTATCTGGATTGTACTGCAGGGGGTCCAGGTTGTCCAGAATGCTGCTCTGAAGGTGGGCTATTAGCACTCTCTCATAACGCTTTGCGATGATTGGTGTGAGTGCCACTGGCCTGCAGTCATTCAAGCAGGTTGGAGAGGTTGTGATCAGAGGATTGATCAGATGTTTGAAATGAAAGCTGAACACTGTGTCTGAGGCTGCTGCTCTCACACTGTTTTTACACCATTTTTACTCTGAGTTCAAACTGAGCTGAGCTGAGCTGCCCAAAGTGATGGTAAAACAGTGAAGAAGAGAATCAGCTGTCAGTGATGGAAGGCTGTTACTGTGAAGCTGCTGCTCAAAGTGTTCAGCTTGAATTCACAGCAACCTGCGGGCAGACCGGTCAGAGTTTAATCGGACAGCTGAGAGAAGAAAAAAAGAAGCACAGTATTCATGAATAAAGTCTGTGAATGCAGTAAATGGAGCCAGTTGAATTCTTCGTGTGGTGGTTAGATAAGTCCTGCAGTGGATGATGTGGAGCATCAGCAAAGGAAGGACTAATAAACTTCTCTTTTTGAAAAACTATGAAAAAGCACATTGTCTTTGGTAACTTGTTGGTAACTTGTTTGTTACTTTGACTTTTATTCTTTTATGAAAGAACTCATAGTCAGTGTTGCTGGTTTTCCTCTCAGACTGACTGAAGTCCACAGGATGAATGTTTGTGAGGAGG
>NW_007580279.1:39741-41850 GCF_000690725.1 Stegastes partitus | reverse complement strand
AATTTTTCTCCTCACAGATTTTATATGTGGAACAACAAGCACATTCTTTATAAGAATAAATCTCTGCTCTTTCTAAACCTGTTTGATAACCACATCCTGTATGTAGGTCAGCTCTTCAACAATGATGAACTTCTGTTAAGATGCAATGAGTTTAACACAAAGTTCAATCTTGCTGTCTCTCCAAAAGAATATTCTACTGTCTTTGATGCTGTTCCTGTGCAGATATGTACTCTTTTTCAGAATTGTGTGAAGGACTTTGAGGTGAATGTATCCGACACTCCAGTGGGTAAAATCTGTTTTACTATTACCAATAAGTAAAAGAACAATTTGTGCTTTGTTTCAACAAGACACAGTATCTGTCTTTTATATTCACTCTTGTTGGAATCAATTTGTCCCTAGTATTAACTGGGAAAAAAATCTGGCTTTTACCAGATACATTTTTGCTTAACAACAAAGTAAAAAGAAGTGTCTATTATATTATTACACAGATTTTACCCCACTAATCAATATCTAACCAGATTTGTTAAAGATAAGGATTCCAAATGTACATTTTGCAGTTCTCACCTTGAAACTGTCCCTCACCTGGTTTGGAATTGTGTCTTGTCTCGAAAGTTATGGAAAGAACAGATCATCTTTATCCAAACTTACGTGTATAATAATTTCTCCCTAAAATGGAAAACCATTCTTTTAGTTTTTTTTTTAAAGCCATTTGATCCTATGATGCATTTTTGAACCGTAATGTCTTTCTTTAACTTGGTATGTTTGTTCTCATGTTTATTGTTTTTTTTATGTATGTATGCATGTATGTATGTATGTTTGTTTGATTTAATTTTTTTTTTAACATATATTGTCTAATATTAGTTTTTTTGTCCAAGTTCATATCAAATTTGTTCAACAACAACTATTTTGTAAGACATCTATTTTTTTTGTGTGTGCTTTACACTTTATAAATAAAGTTATATTGAAAAAAAAAAAAGGTTAAGAAGGCGGAAATAAAACACTTCAGACTCCATTTTACAGTTGGCAGAGGAGGAAAACCAGGTTAGTGTCAGTCCAACATTATCCTTCTTCTGCTGTGAGAAAACAACGATGAATCTTTGAATCTAATTTCTGTTCTGTTCTTGGGGTTCTTATATCACAGGAGAGTTTTCATACTGACTGCTGAGGCAGCTTTTTATCTCAGGAAATAATCTTTACTGAAACTGTTTCACTTTCTATTTTGCATTTTGAAACGTGGCAGATATAGAAAGATATCAGTGGCTAAAGGGCTGTTGGTACAACAGGGAACCAGGGACTGCAGAAGGAAACACTGTTGGGGTGTTTGAGCAACAACATTTGGATTTATTATCAGAGGGGAAATACAACGAGGAGAGAATTAACAGCAACCTGCAGGCAGATCAGACAGAGTTTAATTGAACGGCTGAGGAGAGAAGAAAAAAGGAAGCACAATATTCGTGAATAAAGTCTGTGAATGCAGTAAATGGAGCCAGTTGAATTCTTCATGTGGTGGTTAAATGAATCCTGCAGTGGATGAGGTGAAGCATCAGCAAAAGAAGCCCCAATAAACTTCTCTTTTATTAAAAACTATGAAATAGAACATTGTTTTTGGCAGAAGATGTGTTTTAAACAGATTTATTTACTTAATTTAAAGTTGACAGTGAAACAACGTGCCGACATCTTGACCAGAACCTTTGTTTGTTCAGATACATCATGTTGATCTGAATGAACACCAGAGCTGAACAATATGCAAATCCTCCCATTCCATATATTTTCTGGGTTGTTCCTTTGGCCTCGCTCCACCTCTCCTCCACATGCCATGAAATGTGAGCTGGTAGTTTTGGTGGAATCCTGCTGACAAACAAACAGCACTGATCTCAGAGCTCAGCTCGCAGCGGGCAGAGAAACATTCAGCTGATTTCCTGTACACAGAGAGGTGGAGCAACACCGAGCAGGTGATCCAGTAACATGAGAACAGGGAGGAAACACTACAGCTGTTGCTCAGTTCAGTCTCTGTCAGAGGAACAAAGCTGATTGTGAAAGCAGGTGAGAGTCTCAGTCACTGAGTCCGTTTTCTCTCTGAGGACTTTCTTCAGATTTCACTTCTGTGGA
>NW_007580279.1:35400-36382 GCF_000690725.1 Stegastes partitus | reverse complement strand
TTAGGAGGAGAGATGGTATCGGTATTGGTATCGGTATTGGCAGATACTCAAAGTTGAAGTATCGGTATCGGTATCGGAAATCAAAAAGAGGTATCAGCCCATCCCTACTATTGACGTGAGCTCTGAGAGATTTACAGCAGAGAAGCAGTCTACGTATAAATCTGGTCCTATGGATGCATCCAGTGCTGTCGTTCTCATCATCTACATGGATATTAAAGTCACCCACTATAATAACTTTATCTGTACTAAGGACTAAGTCAGTGAAGGACTCTGAGAATTCAGATAGAAACTCAGAATAGGGGGCCGTTGATTTATAACAGCTAACAGAACTGGTTTTTGTGCTTTCCAATTCAAGTGTGTGAGACTAAGACTAACGCTTTCTTTTACTTTTCTTCCTTTTTTTTTTTTTTTTAACACTTCTTATTTCGTCGAGTTTTTCATATTTAAAAAGAACAAACACCATGACAGAACAAAACATATAAGGGGCACATCACATTAGAAGCTGATAATATATTTCCTGTGAGGGTCCATCAATGTTCAAAAGAGTCACCAGAGGATAGCGTCGTCCCAATAGATACAAAGTCAGTCCATTTCTCCTACTTCTTAGTAAAGGATGCTCCTTTAAGTCTTAGAGAGAAAGTCATCTTTTACATTTTGTATATTCCTGTTACTATTTACATCTATTCATTGAGCTTGGGGGGGCTCAGGTTTCACTATTCTCTATATAAAAAATCCGTAATAATGAAAACTTACCAGAATGGCAGTCTAAACTTAGATTTTACAACCTTAAACAGCACCTTTAAAACAAATTGGCTAAAATCTTATCCAAAAAAATCGGACCTCTATTTGGAATATATTCCCTCATTATGTTTTTTCAAAATGTGAAGGCCTAAACTTTTTAATTTTCTGTAATTATAAAGTTGATAAAATCTCCCCCAAAAACTTTCTGCATTTCACAAACAGGCATTACTTTCCTGGTCAC
>NW_007580279.1:21485-30719 GCF_000690725.1 Stegastes partitus | reverse complement strand
GTCTATGAAGAGTGATGGGTCCAAAGGAGATCCTCCATATTTTAGTAAAGAACCTGAACCTTCAGACACAAAGTAAGAAACCTCTAACTTATTCATATGACTCCTTTTTTTATACTTTTTTTTTTTTTTTTACATCTGTAAGTTATATTCTGTGTCCCTGAGGATTCATTTTAGTTGGTATATTAAAATGAACCTTGAAAAGGTTTTTGTGACACAAATAGAAAGCATTTGTCCTGTTTTCCTCTCAGCATCTCTGACAGTAGAAAAGCTGTGATCTGATCAAGGAGGACAACTGCAAACATTAACATCTCATCATCTGAAGTTTTTGTATTTAAAACTATGTATATGATCAGAGGATTGATCAGTGATTGATGAGAAAACAAACATGTGTTTCAGCAGACAGAGAGCAGCATCCAGCTGTCTGTCTATGAAGAGTGACCGGTCCAAAGGAAGACCTCCACACTTCAGTAAAGAACCTGAACCGCCAGACACAAAGTAAGAAACTGTTTCTGACCTGATGGAAGATGATGGTTTTAGGATGAAAGAAATGCTCTGCTGAAACAGTCACACAGTGGTCATAATCCAGATCCTCATCTGGGTTCTGTAACCAGGAAATTCTGATGGTGTTCTGTGATAAAACACCTGAGAACCTCTATTTTACAATTTACACACAATGTTCAAATGTCTTCACCACAATGTTGAAGTCACTGTAAATATTTTCAGGCTGTCAGAGTGTGAAAGCATGTTCTTCACATGTGTAGCTGATGTTGTGATTTGTCTTCAATGGTTCCTCGTTCAAATGATTCTGATGTTTGAAATGAAAGCTGAACACTGTGTCTGAGGCTGCTGCTCTCACACAGTTTTTACACCATTTTTACTCTGAGTTCAAACTCAGCTGAGCTGAGCTGCCCAAAGTGATGGTAAAACAGTGCAGAACAGAATCAGCTGTCAGTGATGGAAGGCTGTTACTGTGAAGCTGCTGCTCAAAGTGTTCAGTTTGAATCAACAGCAACCTGCGGGCAGACCGGTCAGAGTTTAATCGGACAGCTGACAGGAAAAGAATTCACTGGAGTTGATAATAAAAGGAAGTAGTGTTTTTATTCCAGGCTGGATTCAGACAGAACAGCAGCCGCACTTCTACTGTTCTCTGTGACCATCTGACCTTCTGCACTGTGTTTGTCAATGTGGATGTTTTTCTCCAGATGAGCTCAGTGATGAATAAATGTGTTGACAGAGTGACGAAGAGGAGGGGAGGTTCTGTGGAGAAGCAGCCGTCCTGCTGTGCTTTGTGTCAGGACGTCCTGAAGGATCCAGTCTCTACCAGCTGTGGACACTGGTTCTGCAGACGGTGCATCACCTCATACTGGGACCAGTCTGCTCCATCAGGACACTGGTCCTGTCCCCAGTGTGGAGAAAGATCCAGAACCAGAACTGGACTGCAGACAGCCGGTCAGAGCAGCTGTGTACTGTGAAAACTGCACTTGTTGTTGTGTTGTGTTGTCCAGACATGAAAGATGTTTGTGTTTGTTCTGTCTGATTGTTTCTCTGGTCTGTGAGCAGATGCTGGTCTGCAGGAGGTTCTGCAGGAACATAAGATGAGTCTGAGGAGGAGATGTAAACATATGACTGAAGGAAGTGATGCAACAGGAGGTGGAACCCTCCTCAACAGGATCTACACTGAGCTCTACATCACAGAGGGACTCAGTGAAGAGGCTGATACACAACATGAGGTGAGGCAGCTGGAGACAGCTTCCAAGAAGACTCTCCATGACACTCCCATCAAGTGCCAGGACATCTTTAAAGCCTTACCTGAGCAGCAGAGAGCCATCAGAGTGGTCCTGACCAACGGCGTCGCTGGCGTGGGAAAAACCTTCTCAGTGCGGAAGTTCAGTCTGGACTGGGCAGAGGGCCGAGAAAACCAGGACGTCAGTGTGGTGGTTGTGCTTCCGTTCAGGGAGCTGAACTTGATCAGAGATGAGCAGCACAGTCTTCTGACGCTGCTCCATGTGTTCCATCCAACATTGGAGAAGGTGACAGCAGAGGAGCTGGCTGTCTGTAAACTTTTGTTCATCTTTGACGGTCTGGATGAAAGCAGACTTTCACTGGATTTCACCAACAAGAAGGTCGTGTCTGACGTCAGCCAGAAGTCATCGATGGACGTGCTGCTGACAAACCTCATCCAGGGGAATCTGCTTCCCTCAGCTCTGGTCTGGATCACATCCCGCCCTGCAGCAGCCAATCAGATCCCTCCTAAACATGTGGACAGGTTCACAGAAGTACGAGGCTTCAATGACGGCCAGAAGGAGGAGTACCTCAGGAGGAGGTTCAGTGATGAAAAGCTGTCCACCGCAATCATCTCCCACGTGAAGACGTCCAGGATGCTCCACATCATGTGTCGACTCCCAGTGTTCTGCTGGATCACTGCTGCAGTTCTGGAGCACATGTTGACCACAGAGCAGAGAGGAGAGCTGCCCCAGACCCTGACTGACATGTTCTCACACTTCCTGTTGGTTCAGACAAAGAGGAAGAAGCACAAGTACCACGACGGAAATGAGATGAGTCCGCAGGAGCTGACGGAGGCTGACAGGGAAGTTCTTCTGAAGCTGGGGAGGCTGGCCTTTAAACATCTGCAGAAAGGAAACATCATGTTCTACCAAGAAGACCTGGAGCAGTGTGGTCTGGATGTGACAGAGGTCTCAGTGTTGTCAGGAGTTTGTACACAGATCTTCAGAAGAGAGTGTGTGATGTTCCGGAAACCAGTCTACTGCTTTGTTCATCTGAGCATTCAGGAGTTTCTGGCTGCAGTCTACATGTTCCATTGTCACAACAACGGCAACAGGACGGTGCTGAAGAAGTTCCTGGGAAATAAATACAAAAACGTATCCCTGGATATCTTTCTGGACAGAGTCATGGCAAAATCCTTGAATAGTAGAAATGGTCACCTGGACCTGTTTGCTCGCTTTCTTCATGGTCTCTCTGTGGAGTCCAACCAGAGACTCTTAGGAGGCCTGCTGGGTCGGACAGAGAACCGTCCAGAAATCATCCGGAGAGTCATCAACAACCTGAAGAAGAAAGCAAATATATCCCCAGACAGCATCAATATGTTCCACTGTCTGATGGAGATGAAGGATCTCTCAGTACATCAGGAGATCCAAGAGTTCCTAAAGTCAGAGAACAGATCAAGGAAGAAACTCTCTGAGATCCACTGCTCAGCTCTGGCCTACATGCTGCAGATGTCAGAGGAGGTTCTAGATGAGTTGGACCTGAAGAAGTACAACACATCAGAGGCAGGACGACTGAGGCTGATTCTAGCTGTGAGGAACTGCAGAAAGGCTGGGTGAGTCCAGATGTGATGAACATGATCAGTCAGTGTAGATCAGTAGTTCAGTTCTTCAGATGTTCTCAATATGGTCTTTCTGCCTCAGCTCACTGAATGCTCCACGTCTGACCATCTTCAGTTTGACTCATTTCTTTTAAAGTGGTGAACATTGATTGAGTCCATGTGTAAAATCTGGGCTCACATGTAGCTGCTTAGATCGTGCTAGACCCAGTTCTTTTGTTAAAACAGCTCCAAGAAATGGTTGGAGAAAAGTTCAGATGAAACACTTTATTCAGGTCAAGTGGAAAGTTTTGCAGCGTTGGATTCAGAGAGACAGGAAGCAGTCTCATGTCCAGCTGAATTTTTCTGGGTTCAGGTTACAGATATCTTCTTGGGCTGGGACTGCTCCGAACAGAGATTAGACTTGCACGCTATTGAGTTTAATTGGCCAGTTACCAATGATGTGGACGGGCATACCTCTTCCGCACTCTGTCCATGTCCTTGAAATTTGATAAACAACATGTGTGGATGTTGCTGGTATGGCGTGTATCTAAAGTAACAATCCAAACTGATAGAATAAGGGAGTTTCCACTGTCTCCTGGTGTGTAAACCAGTTCTCACCAGCCATGTTATCTTCAAGGATGTATATTGTGCTCAATAGAAAAATACAGATTGAGAATGCATAATAGCTCAAAACATAATTAATTATAACAATAGAATAATACAAACCAGTTATATGATTGTGTAAGTTTGTTATAAATGTCAGTGTTTCTGTCTTTTCTGATGTTCCACCAACCATACATCCTTTATATTTCACTCTAAGAGGCTGAATTATTTTCCTCTGATTGGCACCAACAGGAGCTTTAAAATTGTAGAGTTTAGTGCCAGTCAGAGACACTTTATGAAGAAATATATTGAATAATGTTTTTACATTTCTGGCCAATATTTGAACAAGCATTGAGCAGGTATGAGAATGAAACCAGTCCAGTAGTGTCCCAACTGGAAAAGTTGTATAATATTGTTACTGGGCTTCAGATAATTTGATAAAAACTGGCACCATAAGCAATTTCATCCACTTTTATCATCAATACGTCAGACAAATGTGTTTTTACTTGTTTCTGATTTTGTCATCAAGAGGTTTTAATTCATTTAATTCACCAAATTTAAAGATTTTAAAGCTAAAAAATTCATTCTCTAAGGGTGAAAAATAAAGGTTTTGTGGGACATTAGAATATCCATCCATCCATCATCTATACACCGCTTAATCCTCACTAGGGTCGTGGGGGGGCTGGAGTCTATCCCAGCCGACTTAGGGCGAAGGCAGGGGACACCCTGGACAGGTCGCCAGTCTATCACAGGGCCACACTTAGAGACAGACAACCAAGCACACTCACATTCACAATTTAGAATCAACATGTTTTTGGACTGTGTGGGAGGAAGCCAGAGAACCCGGAGAGAACCCACGCTGCACGGGGAGAACATGCAAACTCCACGCAGAAAGATCCCGGTGTCCCCACCGGAATCTTCTTGCTGCGAGGCAACAGTGCTACCAACTGCGCCACCCTGCAGCCCAACATTAGAATAGAAAAAGATTGGCACCAAGAAAACCACACAGAAATCAACATGACCCGCCTTCTTTAAGAACCTTGAACTCAAAGTTGCAACACCTGAAATGTGACATGCTTTACTCAACAACATACATGTGTAAAGAAAGAAGTCTGTGACATGGTCAGGTGTGAACTGAATTGACCCACTATAACATCCATGTCAGCTATGTTTAGTCTCAGATGTTCTTGAGCTTACTGATGATCACACTGATGATGTTCAGGTGTGATGCTGTGCAATGATCAGTTTGATGTGTGCAGCGTTTCACAACAGACTGTAAATGTTGAGTGATGGAGGTGAAGCTGGCAGCAGCAGGTCCGCAGCAGAGACAACATCATCTGTCAACTGTAACTGTTGACTGAGCTCCACTCAGTCACAATATCCTGAGTCACAGTAGAAACAGGACACAACATGTTCTTCTCAGCAGTAAATATTAAGTACTTCTCGTAATTACATGTTTTGTCATTTATGTGTCATGACAGACTTTCTAACTGTGGACTCTCAGAGAGTGACTGTGAAGTCGTGGCCTCAGCTCTGAAGTCCAACCCCTCGTACCTGACAGAACTGGACCTGAGTGGAAACCACAGCCTGCGGGATTCAGGAGTGAAGCATCTTTGTGATGGACTGAAGAGTCCAAACTGTAAACTGGAGACTCTCAGGTCAGTTCACTGACTGTTGGGAATTTATTCAGTTCAGGTTATTAACAAAAGTTTTAGACACTGGTTGATAAATTTTCAGGAAAAATATCTGAGGATATTTTAGTTTGTTGAAGCATCTGTGAATAAATGCCCTGATCAGCTGACTACAGTGTTCCCATGTTGCTTTTATATTTTGATCAAAATAGTGTCTAACCTGTAGATATCTGTAGAAATCATCTTGACCTAATCCATATTTACTCTGTAATGCTTCAAAACTCATGAATGTCCCTTTGTGGATAAAAGAGTAATAGGTAGTAAGTCCTTTTGAGACCCACCTTTTAAATCTTTTATCAAGGGCATTTGGCTTTTTGTCAGGTAGTAGCGCCATAATTGGTATATCCGTTGTAACAGTCCCTTCGACATCTTTCCATCCTGCAGAGTAGGTGGGTGAACATTAACAGATTAAAAGTCTAAGTTGAGCATAGTAGTAGCATGTTAATATCCCCGAAGGCAGGCATCCTCCCTTTCTCTTTCATTAATTTAATTGTCTGATATTTTATCCTTGCCTTTTTATTTTCCATCCATCCATTATCTATACACCGATTAATCCTAACCAGGATCATGGGGGGCTGGAGTCTATCCCGGCCAATTTAGGATGAAGGCAGGGGACACCCTGGACAGGTCACCAGTCTATCACAGTGCTACACTGAGAGACAGACAACCAAGCACACTCACATTCACACCTACGGACAATTTAGAATCACCAATTAACCTCAACATGTTTTTGGACTGTGGGAGGAAGCTGGAGAACCCGGACAGAACCCACGCTGCACGGGAAGAACATGCAAACTCCACGTAGAAAGATCCCGGGTGTCAACACCGGGACGCGAACATGTGAATGTATTAATGGTTACCAACACAAATAAACATGGTACTCTTCCCTTCTCTGCACAAAACAGCAAAGTATAAAAAACAAAAAAACACTAGGGCTGGTTCGGACCAAATTCGTTTGGACCGAATATTCGGATATTCGTCATTAAAGGGGCCCTAATGTCTGGAGCCCAGAAATAGCTATTCCGGCCAGCCCTAAAAAACACATGTCAAATGTAAATCTACAGAACAACATAAAATATACCAAAATAAAAAAATGTGACTTCCTGTGTAGGGTCTCTGCATTAGACCCTGAAATGCCCAAGAGGACGCTCTACGGCAAAAACTCTTCAACTGAGCTCAGTGAAACGGATCCTTGCAGGTTCACAGTGTCTTGAAAGCTCATTCCACAGAACTCATGTATTTGTAATTTACAGTCTATTCACCCCACTGTCTCAGTAGCAATACAAATCACTTTGAGAATTCTTAAATCGTCCCAGTTCAACTTTCATTCCATGGTTGCGCCTGAGGTGGTTCTCTGGAACTCACAAAGCTTATCCTCATAGCTGATGTCGTGGGTGGAGTCACGTATAGTTCTGGTAGCGCGCTGGTTCACTCAGGTCCAGGACAGTTGTTTATCTGTTCCATCAGTGATGTCGATGTTGGTGCTGGTATTGTCTTGAGAATGTAGCCTCTTATCACAAGGTCTTTGGCTGCGTCTGTTGCTAAATTGTATATTTTGTTACCATCATTGTGCATCACGCGTAACCTAGCAGGAAGTAAAGTTTGAAACTTCACTTGATTTTCTTTCAACACCCTACGTATCTCGGCAAATTCTTTCCGTTTGGCAATGAAGGATGGCAGATTATCATGATCGAGGTTTACATGATTGTCTTTCCACTTGAATCCCTTTGTTTGCCAAGCTTTGCGTACCAGCATAAAACTCTACTGCACTATCACTATATCTAGAGGAAAAATGTTTTGATGGTGTCTTGCCCCTCTTTGTAAATTCAGTTTTTGTTATATCTTCAATATAAAATGGGGCTTTTGGCAGAATTTCTCAGGTTCTGTCGAGAGCTCTGTGCAGTCGTCATGGTGGATGTTTCAATGGGAAGCCCTGTGGGAACATTTTCTGCTTCAGTTTCTACTGATTTTCTTCTATTATCGGCTTTGTGTCATTTCAAGTGAAGATGTCTATGTTTCAAAAAACAGTGTGACGATGTCACCTGGTCCTCTGAACACTGTGATGGACACTTTCCTCTATCAATGACATCCATCCATCCATCCATCCATCCATCCATTGCCTTCCGCTTATCCGGGGTCGGGTCACGGGGGCAGTAGGCAGAGCAGGTCGTACCAGACCTCTCTCCCCCCAGCGACACTTTCCAGCTCTGCCTGGGGGATCCCGAGGCGTTCCCAGGCCAGCCAAGAGATGTAATCCCTCCAGCGGGTTCTGGGTCTGCCCCAGGATCTCCTCCCAGATGGACTCTAAGGCTGAGCCCTGCCACCCTGCGGAGGAATCTCATTTCGGCCGCTTGTATCCGCGATCTTGTTCTTTCGGTCACGACCCAAAGCTCGTGACCATAGGTTAGTGTTGTAGTACTCGAGATCGGTCTCGGTCTCGAGACCGCTTTCTGAAGATCTCGGTCTTGTCTTGGACTCGACCGCATTTTTATTTGGTATTGTCTCGGTCTCGGCCACAGAGGACTCGGGATTTTACTGCGAGACCAACCGAGACCACGGCTGCAAGGACCCCACTAAGCTGCCTCTGAACTGTTTCATTTGTTTAGTAATAGCTTTGTTGTTATTGGATGCAAAACTCCCCGCTTCGAATGTAACCAATAGTGTAACAGATTTTTAATTTGGATTTTTTTTACAGGCTGTGGCCTGTCACCCCACCCCGCCCCTCTTCACAGGCACTCCACGACAGTAAATGTGGGAAAGGACTCTGCTCCCTGGGAAAGATGTTAGCAAACTCTGCTGTAATAAAGTTTGGCTTTTCTAATCACAAACAACTTATCTGTAAATCGACGTCAAAAGGAAAACACAGCGCACCTGGTAGCATCTACCGGAGCAGCATGCGAGGCATTCAGGGAACATCGGTAAAATGCATCATCTACCGGAGCAGCATGTGAGGCGTTTGGGGAACATTTGTAAAATGTAGCATCTACCTATGGGCGCTTTCAGCAATTGTTTAGCCTGTGTCCAGTTAATGACTGGTATTAGAAGAGGATTGGTGACAAAATAAATATATTTTAAGATTAAAACATTTTACAAATGTCTAGTCGTATCTCTGAAGATCATTGCATCAGAACTAAGTGATGCAATGGCAAGTATTCATCAGCTGCATGGTGCATTAATAACTGTGGCAATGCTGATCCAAAATAAGGGAGTGGGGCGACCAGATCATTAGCTGGTGCGACCAGTGAAGAAAGTTGGTAGCACCATGCTACCACTGGAAAAGTTAGTCTGGAGCCCTGGAACAGGACCGCAAGAAACCACATTCAACACCTGAGGATCTCCTGCTGCCCACTGCTCTTGATATGGTGTCAACAATGACTGATGAGACTACCATCACAAAACTGAAGGGTGTACTTAAAAGAAAAAAAATGCACACCTATCCTCTTTCTGAAAATGATTGTAATGCCAGTGTTAAAGTAAGAAAATTAACTAGTGTGGTGATTTAATATTTAAGATAAAATTGTAGTATTGACTGTTTGTTTGATACATTCTGTATTAAATGTTTGTTTGCAGTTGCAGACAAGAGTATTACAGGCAACCTTACACTTGCCTTAAAATTAC
>NW_007580279.1:11514-20440 GCF_000690725.1 Stegastes partitus | reverse complement strand
GGGGAGGCTGAGAAGTGTGATACCTCGATAATTGGCACACACTCTGTCTCCATCAATGACAGATGATCAATAATGAAACCGTCTGATTGTAGCATCCTGATGGAAACGTCTCCAAAGTTCCAGAACATGAACATGAGTGTGGAGCCTCATTTTGTCCATGTTCTCTGATTGTGTGTTTGTGTGACTCTGAGCAGAAAGTGAAATAAATGTCAGTGTGTTTTCCTTGTGTTTGTTGCTCAGCATGAGTTTGTATTGATGGAGCCACTGGTGGAGCTGCAGAGTTTCAGAGCTGAAGTTGCTTCTTTTTTTTTTTTAAAGCAGCAGCGTGTTGTCATTCATGTCAATGAGAGCTCTTCTTCTCTGCTTCTGTTGGACTGTTTGAAGCTGCATCCTGTTGGCTTCAGCTGTTTGGAGTTTCCATTTTCTGAACTTGTACATTCTGAAGCGTCTTCAGCTCTGAACACATGATGAAACTGAATGATTTCAAGCAGTAACTTTCTCTCTTCAACTCACATTTTTTTTGTCTTTGTTCAGCTTGAGGTGCTGCAGTTTGTCAAAGATCAGCTGTGATTCTCTGGCCTCAGCTCTGAAGTCCAACCCCTCCCATCTGAAACATCTGGACCTGACTAAGAACGACCTGCAGTATCCAGGAGTGAAGCATCTGTGTGGTTTTCTGGAGAGTCCAGACTGCAGCCTGGAGGCTCTGAGGTCAGACATCATGTTTTATTTGTGTGCTGAGATGTGATGTAAAGTTGTGGGGACACTAAACTGCAGGCATCAGGCTGATATTCTACTGATCCACACTGAGGATCTTTATGGTCTCATCTGTTTTCTTCTTCTCTGCTTTAGTCCTTTGACCTCATAGTTGATTTATTTTAAATTTTCCTGTTTTTAAAGATGTATTTATTTTTTTTAAATGTATTGTTTATTTGTAAGGGTAAAATATACAGAACTTCCGTTCTAGGTACAATTCTGTTTGTAGTTGCGAGAATATTCATTGCTAATCCAGGTTTTTAATAGAATAATAGAGCGACTATAACAAGTGGGCAGGAGGAGAGGTATTGCTCCATTTCTTGTCGCATCAGGAAAAAACACATTAAAGTGTGTATGTTTACACAAACCAAAACAGGAATGGATATCAGAAAGTGTTTTCATATAACAGACATATTCAATTCACAAAGACTACAGGTTTTACATATTCTATCCATTTTGACCAAATCCTGAAAAACGATTCCCTTTGACCCTTGAAAGAAAATGACAACTTCTCCAAAATGTAAATATCCTGTACAATTTCGGTCCATTCTTCAATTATGGGTGCTTCAGGCCTTAACCGTTTTATAGTGATAGTCTTTTTGCTTGCTGTCAAAAGCATTGAAAGCAGATTTTTTTAATCTTTCAGAGTCCAGTTATCATATGAAATGTCTCCTAAGTACAGGGTTTCACAATTACACAGGATTTTTAGGTCAAATTGGACAAAGTCCAGGGGACCTATTGCGTCGCCCATCGTGCGTCCATAAACTTTTTACATTTCAGAAACTCCTGAAGCAACTTCAGTGAAATTTTGCAGAAACCTTCCATGGACAAAGGTGAATCAAAATTGTTAATTATGTGGACCCTGGTCTCCAGAGGCCTGAGAGGCAGGGCCAAACGGGGTCAAACTGACTAAAATTTTAAAATCTTCTTGTCACCACCTATGTATGGTAGAATCAAATACTCTTCATGGAAGAAAGGGTCTTAAGGTCCTTTACCAAAATTGTGAATTTCATGGTCTCACATTATCCCCTGGGCTGCAGGGTGGCGCGGTGGTTAGCACCGTTGCCTGGCAGCAAGAAGGTCGCTGGCTCGCATTCTGGGGAGGACACCGGGAACTTTCTGCATGGAGTTTGCATGTTCTCCCCGTGCAGTGTGGGTTCCCTCTGGGTTCTCCAGCTTCCTCCCACACAGTCCAAAAACACGTTCAGGTTAATTGGTGATTCTAAATTGTCCGCAGGTGTGAATGTGAGTGTGTTTGGTTGTTTGTCTCTAAGTGTGGCCCTGCGATGGACTGGTGACCTGTCTAGGGTGTCCCCTGCCTTCACCCTGAGTCAGCTGGGATAGGCTCCAGCCCCCCCACCACCCTAGTGAGAATTAAGCGGTGTATAGATAATAGATGGATGGGACATTTCCCCCTGGGGAGGGGGCAAAATTTACTATAGTTTATATAGGAAAATTACATTGTTGATCACAATTTATTTAATTTCCATNTTGTCTGTCTCTAAGTGTGGCCCTGTGATAGACTGGTGACCTGTCCAGGGTGTCCCCTGCCTTCACCCTGAGTCAGCTGGGATAGACTCCAGCCCCCCCACCACCCTAGTGAGAATTAAGCGGTGTATAGATAATGGATGGATGGGACATTTCCCCCTGGGGAGGGGGCAAAATTTACTATAGTTTATATAGGAAAATTAAATTGTTGATCACAATTTATTTAATTTCCATTGAAAATATTTCAAACTTGTTTCAAATTATTAGTATTGGATTGCAATTTGATGACATCTCCAAACTGACTCTGGCTGACCACCAGGGTCAAAAGGGGTCAAATTAACTAAAATTTCAAAGATCTTCCTCTCAACATCCAGATATGGTAGAATCTAATACTCTTTGTGAATGGCAGGGTCTTAAGGTCTTTTACCAAAACGGTGATTTTCATAACCCCAGCGTCTCACATTTCCCCCTGAGGAGGGGGTAAAGTTTGCTATAGGTTATACAGGAAAATTACATCTTTGGTCATAATCTGTTTAATTTCATTTTTAGCTAATTTTAGTAAATCTAGGTAAAATTGAAAGAAAATGGAAGTATGGACGGGCCCTCAGGATTATCCCTGTTTATACCCCCTGGTGGGGGAAACAGCAAAACTGACTACATCAAAAACTCAGGTGACCGTCAAGGCACATGGGTGTCTTGTTTCAGTAAAGATGCTATTTAAATGTTCACACAGCTGCTCTCCAGGAAGGCAGGATTATTTTCTTTTCCATCACACAGTTGAATGCTCTTACTAAAGTAGGGACTAACTGATCTTGCATTTCTTTATACCACTCGGAGGCAAAGCCGTCTGTTCCTGGAGATTTTCCTCCTCTTAACTCTCCAACATCCGATCTTAGTTCTTCTTCAGTTATCTCTGATATTACCTGCGTATTTTCTTCACTTGTGACTGTAGGGAGAGAAAGGTAGGAAAGAAAGGTGTCTATCTGATGTTCATTGCTCAATTTGAGTTGGGAATGTAAGGTTTGATAAAAGCTTTCATTTTTCCTTAAATTAATCAGACAGTGAAAAACATATATTGACTCTCTGATGTTTCCAACAGCATTTGAAGCTTCTGTCATGTTTGTACTGACAGAAACATTCAGATCTGCTTGTATTTAACCTCAGTACACAGTGTATTTGTGGCTCCAATGGTACATTAAATAATTTGTTTTATTTCCATTTATAGAAATGATTTAGACATTTCCCTCAAGATTTTTCTTCTCTGGTTCTGTTGGACTGTCTGAAGCTGCATCCTGGTGGCTTCAGCTGTTTAGAGTTTCCATTTTCTGAACTTGTACATTCTGAAGCTTCTTCAGCTCTGAACACATGATGAAACTCTGAATGATTTCAAGCAGGCACTTTGTCTCTTCAACTCACATTTTTTATTCTTTATTCAGATTGAGACGCTGCAGTTTGTCAGAGATCAGCTGTGATTCTCTGGTCTCAGCTCTGAAGTCCAACCCCTCCCATCTGAAAGATCTGGACCTGAGCTACAACAACCTGCAGGATTCAGGAATGAAGCATCTGTGTGGTTTTCTGGAGAGTCCACAATGCAGCCTGGAGACTCTGAGGTCAGACATCATGTTTTATTTGTGTGCTGAGATGTGATGTCAAGTTGTGGGGACACTAAACTGCAGCCATCAGGCTGATATTCTACTGATCCACACTGAGGATCTTCAAACCATGGGTGGGGACACTTTCCCATTATCGTTTTCAGACAGGTCTAATGAGATTTCCTCTTTTATTTCATCTTTCATTTTTCACTGAAGTACACTAAAGTTAAGTCTCCAGGTGAAGGTATTTTTTAGATTTAAATCTAGGTACACTGGGCTATGGTCTGATAGGTCCATTGTTCCAATTTTACATGACTTTACAAGACTGATATCTTTACTGTATAAAAAAATAATCAATCCTAGAGTATGTTTTATGTGGTGAGGAGTAAAATGTATAATCTCTTAATGTTGGATTGAACTCTCTCCATACTTCACAAATGCCCATCTCTCTCATTATGTGTCTTACTTTTTTAACCACTATGATATTATGTGACTGAGTTGGTCTTGGCACATCCCATTTTGGATCAAGTCTCGTATTCAAGTCCCTGGCACAAACCACCATACCCTTGTCTTTTGTAATCATTAGATCAAAAATGTGTCTGTACAACCCCACTGTTGCACCTGGAGGTGCATATACATTTAATAAAGTGATTTCTGATCCTTGTACCACCCCCCTGGTGGCGTAGACTAGCTCTAGGGACATGGACTGTCACCTCACTGGCGGGGAAGGCGCCTGAGCTGGTGCAGGAGGTGGAGCGTTACCGGCTAGGTATAGTCGGGCTCACCTCCACACATAGCAAGGGCTCCGGAACCAAACTCCTGGAGAGGGGTTGGACTCTCTCCTTTTCCAGAGTTGCCCACGGTGAGAGGCGCTGGGTGGGTGTGTGATTGGTACCTTGACATGGTAGATAGGCTTAAGGTGGTATGTAACTCCGCTGAACTAAATCCAGTTGAAAACGTTTGGGGATATTTACACTTAGCAGCCCTTAAATGTTTTAAATGCCATTTTTGTCCAAAATTTACAATCTTGTGCCTTTGACAAGACCTTAAAATTACGTTATTTAGAGGAAAATAAGCATAATTTTCAAATTGCTATTTCTTGAGAATCCCTAATCAAAATTGTTTTTTTTTTTTTATACATATGGTTTTTTAATCCTTAGATACTGAAATTTAAATTGGCACTAATCTTCTGCACTTTTTATGACCTTAACAGAACATTTTCTGCTTCACTTTCTGCTGATTTTCTTCTTTTCTCTCCTTTGTGTCATTTCAAGTGAAGATGTTTGTGTTTCAGAAAACAGTGTGACGACGTCACCTGGTCCTCTGAACACTGTGATGGACACTTTCCTCTATCTATGACACATGATCAATAATGAAACCATCTGAATGTAGAGTCCTGATTGAAACGTCTCCACGGTTCCAGAACGTGAACATGTTTCAGAGACTGGAGCCTCATTTTTAATATTTTTTTAATTTTGATTTTTTGTGTTTTTGAAGTACATTTACAAGAAACACACACAAATCAAGATATATAACAGAAACATCCCACCCTAAAAACCACAACATTAACACCAAACACTGACGTATGGTACACATAGCAATTGTATAGACCAGGGGAATTCAATTAAAAGTCACTGAGGTCCAGTTTTTAAAGTTTCCTCCAAGTAAAAGGTCTGAACCAAAGTCCTGTTTGTGTCTTATAGCCTTCCCCTATGGCCACATTTTCATTGTTTTAACAATAGTTGTTGTCAATTTTCAGTGCAGGATATGTTTAACTGAGTGCACAGCTAGCTCTTTTACCATATATATAAGTAGTCCCAGCAAAAAAAAAAAAATGAGGCCTTTATTTCAGATTTGAGAAAACAAAAAATGCAGCATAAAACACATTTTAAAAAGTGCAAACAGAGCCGAATAACCCTTTGTTGCCTGTGGCGGTGCGCTAGCCGTGCAGGGTAACCAAACGATTTGATTGGCTGGACTGAGTGGAGCTATTGCCGTATTAACTGGAGTAGCAGTGGCCGCTGTCTATAGCCGCGACTGTCGGAAAAAATGCTCCATGAACATCTATTCTCATGAATTTATCAGAGATTGGTCAAGGGTCCGGACAGAACCAACACTCGGTCCGGATCCGGACCAAGGTCCACCATTTGGTAATGCCTGGTAAAGACATATAAAACCACCTATCGTCTATCTGTCCAACAGAATTCCAACAATCACCTAACCGTAACCCTAAGAGGTTAATATGGACAACCGGCTAATATTAGCAAGTACAAGTGTAAAACGTGTCCTTTCCAGTTGCCAGAAGGTGGCGCTGTGACTGTGAATGGATGATGGCATGAGAATGTCATCAGGGCAGGACTCGGATCCAACATATAAAGTTTGAGGTAGAGGGCAGGGAGACAGCACTTGCTTTTTCATGGCAAAGCATCAAAGTTCAGAGGGCGCCACGGACACAACGTTTGAAGAAAACTCACAAATGTCACTGTGAGTCATTATCAGCATCATAAGGCTTACTTCACCACATTTGAGGTCAATATGATCAACCGGCTCATACTCGCGCATACAAGTGTAAAGCATGTTCTTTCCTATTGCCAGCAGGTGGCGCTATGACTGTGAATGGATATTGACATACAGGTTTCATCAGGGCAGGACTATGATCAAGTATGTAAAGTTTGAGGCAGATTGGTGCATTACAGGGTCGTTAGACACGCTTCCTCTTTGATGGCGAATGAAGTGAAATAAATGTCAGTGTTTTGCTTTTGTTTGTTGCGTGAGTTTGTATCGATGGAGCCACTGGTGGAGCTGCGGAGTTCAGAGCTGATGTGGCTCCATCTTTATTGAAGCAGCAGTGTGTTGTCATTAATATTAATGAGAGTTCTTCTTCTCTGGTTCTGTTGGACTGTCTGAAGCTGCATCCTGTTGGCTTCAGCTGTTTGGAGTTTCCATTTTCTGAACTTGTACATTCTGAAGCTTCTTCAGCTCTGAACACATGATGAAACTCTGAATGATTTCAAGCAGGAACTTTGTCTCTTCAACTCACATTTTTTTTTTCTTTATTCAGATTGTGGGGCTGCAGGTTGTCAGAGATCAGCTGTGATTCTCTGGCCTCAGCTCTGAAGTCCAACCCCTCCCATCTGAAAGATCTGGACCTAAACTACAACCAGCTAGAGGATTCAGGAGTGAAACATCTGTGTGGTTTTCTAGAGAGTCCACACTGCAGCCTGCGGACTCTGGGGTCAGTTCACTGACTGTCTGTTACTGATGGAGATCTGATGTGTTTAATGACAACTGAAGCTCATTTATGTTCAAACAGAACTTCTATCCAGACAATCTGCTCTGGTTCATATTTTCTGGTTTTTGTCCTAAATTTAGTTTGTCGTGCCAAAGTGGAGTGTTTGTATCAGAAACTGTAGAACATGTTCAGTGTTAGTTGTTAAAATCAATGAATGTTTGTAATTTGTGCTGAAGAGTCACATCTGGATCCAGAAGATCCTCTGACCTCAGATCAGTTTGAAGTGACAAAGTTTAGTGATTGTAGTAGAAATATTTCTTTGGTTTGTGTTCAGGTCAGTGTGAGTTCACTGATCCTGATCCTGTTGATGATGCAGCATGTTGTTGATGTGTGTGGACATGAACAGCTGGATGGATGTTGTGCTGACATCTGGATGATGTGTGTAGAAGCTGACATGATGATCCACAATAACACAAGGACAAAGTCACTCTGCTGGTTGTAGAGAAAAGCTCATTGTTGAGCTCCACATTCAGAACCTGAACACATCTGGTGGATCATCAATGATTTTATCTACATCTTTTATTCTGTATTCAGATTGAAGCGCTGCAGGTTGTCAAAGATCAGCTGTGATTCTCTGGCCTCAGCTCTGAAGTCCAACCCCTCCCATTTGGAACAGCTGGACCTGAGCAGGAACGACCTGCAGGGTTCAGCAGTGAAGCATCTGTTAGATCTTGTGGAGAGTCCAGACTGCAGCCTGCAGACTCTGAGGTCAGTAGAAGGTTCCAGTCAGTCTCTGCTGCTTTCAGCAGTTTTCTGCTAAATACAGTCGGTATCAAAACAAAGATCCAGTGTCTCCTGTAAACCTGCAGCTTCTCAGTGCTGCTGTGAGAGCAGAATGGTGACAGACTTCAGGATTGGACAGAAACACAGAGACAGCAGTCAGCCAATCAGATGATCCAGAAGCTTGTTGTCATCGTGTGTTTGAGTCGACCTGGTGTACGTTTCACAAAGCAGGTTCAACAAACTCTTAGCCTAATCCTGAACTCTGAGTTATTCTACTCTTGAGATAGGAAACTCTGAGTTTCTGGTTCTAGAACAGCAGATTTGAGTTAGTTTAATCAACTCGGAGTAGTTTCACCTGGAGTTAAGCTCGTGCACCACAACTATAAAAAGCTAGCATCACTAGAGCCCCGATTCGTCAAGTCATCATGGCAACGGGGAAGAGAAGGGCTACGTTTTTCACCCCACTAGAACTGGAAATCTTAATATGGCGAGTTTGAACGCGTTTTTAAAAAGAAGTGCAACACTGCTGCAGCCACAAAACAGAGGGAGATGGCGTGGAGAACATTGCTGCTCGGGTCAATGCGTACGTTTAAATGTTGTCCTTTGCAGTCACAATAATATTACAGGAAAACTGCTGGAATAGTAGCCCATTAATTTATTTTATTTAGGTGCAATCTGGCGGGGGAGAAGTGCACTTGGCAGCAGCTTTAGATGAAATATAAAAACATTGTTCATGTCTGAGGTTGCAGCACAATTCAATTGTCAAGTTGGCTAGGATTTTCCTGCGCAGCTTCCCCACTTGAAAGGGATGGTACAGAGCATAGAGTTGAACTGGATTTTACTCATGCAATTCCTCCAATGACCACAACTTTTCCTCTTCTTTTTACTCCTTTAATTTCATTTTCTTTTTAGCTGAGAGTTGGGTTACATCGAGCAAGCAAGGTAAAAAACCTTAAACAAAACACAGAATATGTAGACAGTGTAAATAAACGTATTCACAAAATAAACAAGGTTCTTTCTTTCAATATTGTAAATAGTTTAAACAATTTCTGTCTTTTTAACTTAAACGTTTTGAAGC
>NW_007580279.1:5464-10934 GCF_000690725.1 Stegastes partitus | reverse complement strand
CTGACTGTCTGATTCTGGATGCGCATCCAGGTGAATGCGCCCTCCCTCTCATCAGCGCTTTGGATTCAGACAGCTGAGCTTCAGACAGCTGTCAATCAGCTCCTCCAGTCCTCCAGAATAGACTTACGTTTTCCTAAGTAATAATTCTTCATTTGTAATAATTCTTAATTTGTTGTCCTTACTTCCAAGTTGACTTTAACAGAATATTTATTCTTTAACAGAATATCATTTAGAATTAATTTAACAGATCTCTACATTATTCACCTGCAGTCCTGTGGAACTCCTCCTTGGTGGCTCTGACAGGTTTAAGTCCAGGGAAAACGATGGGTAAAAGCTGTTTTAAGGCAATACGCACTTTTCTGACCACTGGGCATACAGGTGCCTTACTCAGGTGCTCTGCATCTCCAACATTGTACAAAAAACTTCCATTTGCAACAAAACGCAGCGCAGCACACAGTATCTGCTGGGACGTGAGAGCATGACTACGGTTGGTAATGCTACACATGTAAGGACGGATCAGGTTGTGTGTAGATGATGGACTGTGTCGTGAAACAGTGCCACTCAAAAAGAGAACTGTCTAAAAATACTAGAACATCTATGTGAGGTCTGATAACCACCTCCTGACAAATATTTAATTCTCTGCGCAGTAATGCTGCACCTTCATCCACGGGATCGTTATTAAAAGGACATGTTAGTGGAAAAAGTCTCCACTTACTGTGTCTAATGGACTTCTAAAACATACTGACTCTGATTTTTTTTTAATGATTTCTAACAGACGGCAGAAGGAGGTTACACAAAAACTTGTCTGTTGACTGACTGAATGGACGAATGAGGAAATCAAATAGTGTGTGTGGCTGAAAGAGAACGGAGACAGAGAGAAACTCAAGGTTCACTGGAAGAAGCCTGGTCCTGACCAGGTTAGGTTCATAGAATCTGTTACTACGGTAACTGACCGAGGTCTTAAGTTAGCTCTCTCTGTGAAACAGGCTAGAGTTACCCCTCTGTCTCTGGTTTGAGTTACTTCCCTTTGTGAAATGGAAAACTCAGTTTCCCTCATTTCAGGGTTAACAGACTCAGAGTTTTCACTAAACCTGCTTTGTGAAATGGACCCACGAAGCCGACTGTTGTTGTTGTGTTGATGTTGATGTTGTTGACAGCCTTCCAGATGTGCAGAGACAGATGTCCTCCTCCATCAGTGTCCATCAGATGTGATCTACTGTTTGTTGTCTCATTTCAACAGTGATCAGCTGATTCAATTCAATTCAAGTTCAGTTCAATTTTATTTGTATAGCGCATTTTACAACACATCATCACATAGCGCTTAACATAGTAAGATATAGGCCTTACAAATTTACACAGAGAACCCAACAATCCAAAGTTCCTGATCAGTCTGATGTTGGTCACAGCTCTGAGATCAGTGTGACTGAAGCTGCAAACCTCTGGCTCTTATTTCACAGCAGCAGCAGCAGTATCATGACATTTAGGAACCATGAGGTCTTCATAGAGAACAGAAGCTCAGGTCCAGCAGTCACATCTAGATCTGTGTCCTTGTGTTTGCTTTCATCCAGATGTGCTGACTGACAGCTTCCATGTTGGTTTGTCAGCTGATGTTTGAGGACCAGATGCTGATGGACTCTCAGGAACTGTTGGTTTAAATGGAGCAGCAGGAAATCCTGAGTGAAGAGTTTATGCATAAATGAAGCCTGATGACTGTCAGCAGTTTGTTTCCACTGTGGACTGCAGTGACATGTGCAGAGAAACACACCTGATGCTGACAGTGTGTGCAGGTGTGTGAGCCTGGAGCTCAGTGTGTTCACTCCAACACGTTAACATGAAGCTGCTGCTCTGCTGCTCTGAACAGGACTCAAGTCCTACTGCTCTTTAGACTGATGAGCTGCAGCACTGACAGCTGATGAAGAGTCTCTGCAAACACTCACTGATCTCCTCTGTTCTTTCTTCTTCTCTCTGCAGATGGGAGTCATGATGCTGATCAGGACGGTGTTTGTGCTGAGAGGATGAACTGTGTCCTGACGATCGAGAAGTTAACCAGCAGCAGCTGCTGCTGTGTACAGACTCTGATTGGGGCATGTTACTGGGAGGTGGACTGGGAACAAGTGTGTTATCAGTGTGTAGTTTGGTGTTGCTCCACACTGTGATTGATGGAGAACTGCAGTTAATGTTGATGTGATGCGTTGGAGGGCAGCCTGCATGTGCAGAGTGTGCAGGAAGTTTCAGGATGTTTCTGCAGGATTATATTTCAGGTTACAGTCGTGACTCGATAATCCGACCCTTAACAATCCGAAAACTTTGCTATCCGACAGGTTTTTATGAAAAACGAACGGAAACCATTGAATTTAGCCTTAAGATACCGACAGCCTTGGGTTCCGACTCTGACATGACATTTTATGTCACAAATAAGGATAACTGTGTGTTATCTGATTTAACAATCTAACAGATTGGTTACGTTCAGACTGCAGGACTTAATGCTCAATTCAGATTTTTTTGCGAGTTCGTTCACATTTCCAATTAAATACAACTTGTATGTGATCTGCTGTGTGAACGTCATACGATCCAAAAGTGTCCCGCATGCACAGAAGAGGACACGACGACGTCACACAGCAAGCGTTCTCAGTGTTTACGGAAGTAAACATGGATGCTGCCGCTGCCACCACCGCTGCTGATCGTTGAAACAGAAGTGTGACTGCTAACTAAACTGGCATCAGCAGCCAAATACTGCCTGCTATAAACTATAAATGTTAACAACAAACTACCCTTCAAGCATCAAGCTCTCCTTGTATCTCGACCTCCGTCTTGACAATCTGACAGCTTTGCTATCTGACATAAAAGAAGGTTTTACATTTAGTGTCGGATTATCGATTCACGACTGTGCTTTCTATTAACAGTTCTGACTGGCTGGTTCCAAGTACTTATTCTCACTCCCAACTTACATTGTGCTGCTGGTTATCAAGCTGTCTGGGGAGGGATATCAGGACTGCATCACAGACCGCCGTCCCTGTTCAGAGAAGAGCCACCACACCAATTACGACAGCCCTGAGTATATGTACTAAAGACAGTCGGTTTCCAGCTGTTTCCATGATGCTTGTGAAGGTTTGTAAATCCGAGAGCTAGAACTGACCTCCATGTTGTGGCTGGGGGCCCTCAGCTCTGTGACCTCACTGCTGGTGCTGGCCCCCCATGGCGGAGCGTGGAGGAGGACGTTCTGATCTCAGAGTCCTTGTGGTTCTCTGGAGAACGCTGTGCTGGAGAATCTGCTGTCAGTCCGTCTGTCAGCAGCCGAGTGCAGCGCGACTCTGGCACTAAATCTTTTCTTTCTTTCTAAGCATTTGAATTCGCTGTATGAATCACTCACTTGAGTTTCCTCTGTGTACTAAATGCTCCAAACAAACAAACTGGCCTTGTTTGATGACATTATATTCTATGGCATGTTTTACAACACATTATAGTACAACTTTCAGAACGTACTCTACTACGACTTTGTTAATCAAATACTACACTGTGACCCTTTTGATGACACACAGACATATTTTATGACCAACTTTACAGCGTAGGTTTTATGGATACTATAGGATCACTTTTCTTAAATGTCATACTCTATTTTAATAACATATGCTGTGACATTTTGGCGACATACTAGAGCAGGGGTCGGCAACCTTAAACACTCAAAGAGCCATTTGGACCCGTTTCCCATGTAAAAGAAAACACTGGGAGCCACAAAACCCCTTTGAAATCTAAAATTACGATAACACTGCATATGTCGCTTTTACCTTTATGCTATGTATAAAAAAAAACTAGTGTGTTGCATTTATGAAATCAATGAACTGCTACAGAGAAAACAAAATTTTATTTCTGCAAGAAAACATTTTTAACTCAAAAAAAAAAAAAGACGCTGGGTTGAAGGTTACCTTTAAATAAAATACTAAATATCTATTCAAATTACCCTTGTATTTATGAAATAAAAAGCTGATCTGAAATTATTCACCTGCAGCAAAGTAAAAATGCCGTCTGGTTGTCCTGCTGACAGCAGCTGGGACTGCTGACCAGACTCCTGACCACCTGTGAGTGCTGTGGGACAGGAGGAGCTCACGGCAGCACCGCTGTTCGCTGAGGACAGTAACTGCAGAACGATACGTGTTTTCACGTCAGAGTCTCCAAAACACCAGAAAAGTCTCCAGTAACACCAGACAGAGTCGCTAGATTTGTTGCTAGTTAAGAACAACAACAACAACAACAACAAAAATGCCAAGAAGATTTGGAAAGTTGCCAGATTTAGGAGCACGTCATCAAGGTGGCACCACTGCACATGCTGGGGAGTGTCGCACATCGGCAGTTATGACACATATTTTGAGCAAGTTCACAAAAATCTTCAAATTTAGAATCACATTTTAAAAACTAACGAGCTAAAATAAAATACATTTAAATTAAAGTACTCATTATTTATTTTCCAAAGCCACAAGGAGCCGCAGCAGAGGTACGAAAGAGCCGTGGGTTGCCGACCCCTGTGCTAGAACATGATTTATTCACAAACTGTACTGGACTTTTTCAAAACTTTTTTGATGACAATTTGACGTGTTTAATGACATTTTCTATGACATTCTACACTGCGACCTTTTCCATCAACACTGTTATTTCATACTATACTGTGACATAACACTGAGACATATCTGTATATATCTGTATTTGTTCTTACGTCTCTGGTGGTGGTGGGGCTGACTGAGGCTCTGCCAGGACATCCACTGATCACTGAAACAAATACAACAACAGAGTAAAGCAGAGACACTTACACAATGAAAACTTGTGAGTTTCTTTCTAATGAACGTGAACCCATTTGGTGAACGACATGAATTAACTGAAGCAAGTTAAGAAATAAAAAGAGGAACAGATGTGCATCATGTCTGCTTAGAGTTTGCGAGGAAACCATATACAGTCTTCCTCAAATGTATTCATAGCCTTCCATTAAAAAAAGGGCAAAATTCACAACAATCACTCAAATAACTAGAAACTGAAAAAGTATTAATAAATAAAAATTTGCTAAGTTATAATTTAGTGAAATAAGACATTGCTTTTGAATTGTGGTTGAAAAGAATAATAAAAAAAAAACCCCAAAAAACTGTCCCGGACAAATTAGAGCACTTTGCTGATGAGCAGTGGGTCAAAATCCAAATAGCTGTTGATAGGTGCAGAAGTCTGATTGAGAGTTACAGGAAACACTTGGTTGCAGTTATTGAAGGGTTGTTCAACAAAATATTAGTTTACCGGTCCCATCATGCTTGTTTGCTTGTTTTGTTTGTTTGTTTTAATATTTCTGTTGAACCACAATTCAAAAGCAATGTCATGATTTTCGTTTAATTAGTGGCACGGGATGAGCTCGACGCCCTACTTGTACAGACCCTGCTCTCAACTCCCCCTCCCCTCTCTGCTCTCTCCACACAGATGAGGCTTAGGTTGTTCA
>NW_007580279.1:0-4424 GCF_000690725.1 Stegastes partitus | reverse complement strand
AGGTTTGGTAATTATAAAATCATCATTTAAATCCCGGCACACTCCCGTGCCACTCTCAAATTTTCTGCAAGGAAATTTTCTAGTTTTTATTTATTAGTTTTGTCAATTTCAGTTTATTTCAGGAACAGCTCTTTTTTTCCCCCTTTAATGGGAGGGTATGAATACATTTGAGGATGACTGTATGTAGTGTGTGACAGAGGGTGCTGCTGTGGTCAAAACAAGGCTCCTAGAAATGAGGTGTGAAGCTGCAGCGTCCTCTGCTGCACAAACATGCTGAAGAAAAGTCCAGTGTGCAGCTGACAGCATGAAGCCCAGTAATCAGAATACAGCAACATCCAAACTGACTGTTTCTTATCAAAATGCTTCAACAGCTCCACTCCCATCTTCAAGTCCTTCTGACCAGCACTGGCTGATGCACAACTAATGGCTGCACTACACTTAAGGCACTTAACGCAACTCCACCTGCAGTACGAACACTTCTTTAAAAGTCAAAGAGCAGCTTGATCTTATTCTTTTCTACAATCATAAACTGCTCACTGCCCATCACCTGCTTTTATCCACATGTTCAGTTGAATTTCAATGAGGATCAAACACATTTTCAGTGTAATAAATGTAATTCCATGTGATGTGATTCAAGTGGAGGCTCAGATTTCTGCCTGTATCACATTATTCCTCTAAAGATGCTCCATCTTTGGCTCAGTCACTTACAGTGAGACAGAACCTGCCCAAGTTGGATTGAAAGTCTGTTTTTACAAATGAACCCAAAGAGAATAAAAATCCATCTCTGACATCACAATGTGATCTTATGGCTGTTTGTTTCCCTCCAGATAGAACTGCATGAAACTCCATTTAGGGATCATTTCAACCACTGTGGTGGATCCATGACTTCAGGATCTAAGTGGCACCAGCAGCAGGTATTCATCAAAAAGAAAACTGGAATCAGAAAGCTGATAAAAAAACAAAAAACCAAAGCACTGTCCAGATAAACCTCCACATAGACATAGAGACACAGGAAAGAACGACAAAAACACAAGTCCACGACATTCACTTTAGAGATCCAACCCCCCCCGCCAAAGTTTACATTTCATGAAATAAGAAGAAAATGAAAGTGAGAAAAGAAGATGAAGGAGAATAAACGGAGTCAGAACGTCTCTGAATATTTTCAGCTCTTCATGAGCTCGTAGTAGAAACTCGGCCTGTTTCCTTTTGGTGAACTTTAAAGGAGCTTCATGCATCTCCACGTGGAAGAAAGATGTTTCCAGGAGCGTCGGGCTGCTCAGCATCCAGTTGCTCCTCGTGTCCTTCACTGGCAGGAGGATTTAGGTTCACCTGACCTCCTGCAGATCCTCCACACAGTTCCAGAGTTCCAGCAGGGGAAGAACAGCTGATGGGCAGCTTCCCATAACATTTTCTCACAGTTCAACATCCCTTCATCTGTTCCCTTAAAATGACCTTAATTATTTAATTTAGCTGTAAAGTAAAGCATCATTAATGGACATTGAAGAAATTACTGGAATTTCATTGACTAATAAATGGAAATAAATATTTAAACTTAGAAATTTTAGTTCATTTTATTGGTATTTTTAAAAGTTTGTCCTGAAATTGATCTACTAACCATCATCAAAGGTTTGATGTTTTTTTTACACTGAAGACAAATCAAAGGCAATTTTATAGTATTTGATTGATTTAAGATTTCCCCTTGAAAAGCCCCTAAACTGTGCAAGAAACAAAATATGCAAAAGACATCAATTCATTTCATCCAGTAATCATCCTCCTAAAATGCCATTTCAAGTATCTCAATTTCATCATTTCAGTGGTTAATTATAGATTCCTTTAGGGAAAAATTCAGGGATTCAAACGTCTCACCAGAATCATGTGAAGTTGGGTAAATGTTACAACTCTTACTTTGCTTTTGATGCTTTTCTTAATCTGATCATTCTGTCTTTAATTGACTATGTAGCTGGCAAAATGATAAAACATACATGATGCGAATCAAGAAAAGTTTGATGTTGATCAATAATTTGAACATTTATAAGGAAATATATATCAGTAACTGATATCTGTACTAAATATGTGTATATAAAATATATTGGACATATATGTAAAATGTGTGCATTTTTAAATCCACGAGGTCCATCTGCATAAATACATCATATCTTTAGATTAAAAAGTTAACCCCGGTTCTCTGAAACATGAATGAGGTATCTCACTGTGGGACACAGCCTGCCACTTCCCCTGATATACACAACAGGTAGATGAGGCTCTGGTGCTCTGAATAGTTTCGATGACATTTTGTGGAAGCCTGCTGGTCAGGTTCAACCTTTCACAGGCCAGGCCATCAGAGCCGTGCACCCTGGATGGGGATGGAAAATTTCCCAGTGCGCCTGCGTCAGGAGATCCCTGCAGAGAGGCAGAGGCCATGGCCTGCCGCACAGCATCTGAAATATCTCCGCTAGCCAGGGTTTTCCCGGCCAGCGTGGCGCAATCAGAATCAGAACCAGGCCCCTCTCTCTGGCAAGAGTAGGAGTAATCAGCTCTAGTGGGGAAAAGCGTACAGGAGGACGCAAGGCCACTCGTACGGTAAAGTCAGTTGTCCATGTATGTTGCCAATGCATTCCCCCCTCCCTCAGGGGTGCAACGGCGGTCTCGGTGCACTTCAATTTCGAGGACTTCATGAAAGTCCGAATGGGAGCACCTGATATTCGTATGTTATGCCCTGGAAGGCAAACCTGAGATATTTCCTGTGAGGGGGATAAATTGGGATGTGATAAAGGCGTCCTTTAGGCCTATGGATGCATACCAGTCGCTTGGACGCACAAGGAGAATCAGAACTGTGTGCGTCAACATTGTGAACTTGTACTGTCTCATGTATTTGTTCAGAGCACGCATATTCGATATCGGCTGTAAATCCCATCCTTCTTTGGGACAAAAAAATATCTCGAATAGAAACTGTTTTGGCTGTGCTCCAGCAGTACTATTCAAATAGCTCTTTTGCTTTGTAGAGTAGTGATTTCTTACTGCAAAACTCCCCCTGAGCCTGCGACTGCAGCATCCCGTTGAAATGGGGTGGAGTTGACGCGAATTGGAATCTATAACCATCCATCCATCCATTTTCTATACACCGCTTAATCCTCATTAGGGTCGCGGGGGGGGGGCCTATCCCAGCCGACTTAGGGCGAAGGCAGGGGACATCCTGGACAGGTCGGGAATCTATAACCCTTTGTCACATTTTTTATCACCCAATCTGACACCTCATATGCCCATCACTGTGCTGCCAGCGGACCAAGAGGGGTTTTGTCCCAGCGCTGGGCTGCAGTACAGCTGTTGTACAGCACATTCAGCTCTGGAGGCTTGGTGGAAACCCGGCCAGCTGGCTGAGGATGAGGCTGACGTTTGGGATGCGGTAAGCTGATCGAGCCACGGCCTGTGCAAATGTCTGCCTGGGTGCAGTGGGAGGAGGGGGTGGCACTTTCCTGGGTACACACAGTTAGAGTGCTTTGCCCTCTGTTTTCTTCTCCTCCCCACATGCTGCATGGTTGCCATTGCTGGGCCAAACCTGATTCAAATGATCAGCTCATCATCAAGCTCTGCAGAAGCCTGATAACGATCCTGATCATTTGAATCAGGTGTGTTGGAAGAGGGACACATCTAAAACAGGGGTCTCGAACTCCGGTCCTCAAGGGCCGCAATCTTGCAAGTTTTAGATGTTCAATCAATGCTGCCCACAACCTTTTCAAATGCAGCCGATCCAGCCAGACGCTGAAAGCCAGCACCAACTCCTGGAAGCTCGTCTGCTGATGGAAAGCAGATGACCCTGTTTTTGAGTGCCATGACTTTGTCTGCAACTCTGTGAATGATGTCATTCACCGTAGAGCGCGGGATGCCAAACGCTCTGGACACAACACGGTAGGAGGTTGCACTTGCGAGCCAAAAAAGAAACTCCTGACCCCAGCCATGGTCACATGGAGATCAGAGGATGTGGGTTAGGTGGGTTATTGTGGGTCTGGAGAGGCGGAAGTCAGGCCACTCTGGCCATCCAGGAACAAGGCAACGAGTGGAACATGACTGTTGAGTTCACAATACTGAGATGATTGTGCATGCTGAAAATAAAAATATTCAAACTTAGGATTTTTATTTTGTACATCAGTTCATGACACCGTTCTGTGTGACCGTACAGTCTGGTCTAATAGTTTACTGCACAAGTTGTGAAAGCAAAGTGGTGTCAGTGCTAATTTTTCCCAAGAGGGGCTGAAGTCTGAACCATAGGATATGTACAGTCTATGGTCCATAGTTAAATGTCACACTGACAATTCAGAGATAATTAATGTATGTATCTATTGTAAATAAACATTTAAAGACTACAATCATGTTAGTGTGTTCACTTACAAGTTGACGTCGTCTTGCCAGTTTAGCAAGAGCAATTC
>NW_007580278.1:40082-40992 GCF_000690725.1 Stegastes partitus | reverse complement strand
ATTTACACAGATACAAGTTTAAGTCTCTAAAAATCTGATATTGAGACAGTTTTGTTTTTATTTACCTTTCTTTTGTATTAGTTAAGCAGCCAAATTTATACATATCATCAAGGTTTTTGAAAATAATTCTGCAATACAGTTACAAAACTTAAGTGAAAGTAGAGATCTCACGAGAGAGAATCACTTTAATGTCAACCAACGGTGACCTCAAACGTACGTGATCAAGAGCATTGCTTCAAACAAAGCCTGCATCACCTTGTCTGCAATCCACTTTACTTTTTAATAGACAGGTGGATCTTTGATAAACATCATACAGTTGTACAAATGTTTATGTAAAAGGGTGGCTGTGGCTCAGGTAGTGGAGCAGGTCGGTCAATAATTGGAAGGTTGGTGGTTCAATTCCACTCTGTAACCTGTATCATGGTCGTTGTGTCCTTGGGCAAGACACTTCACCCACCGTGCCTGTTGTGAATGTGTATGAATGGATTGTTTGAGGTGGTGGTTGGTGTGGGCGTAGGCGCAGAATGGCAGCTACGCCTCTGTCAGTCTTCCCCAGGGCAGCTGTGGCTACAATCGTAGCTACCACCACTGGAATGAATGTGTGTGAATGAATAATTGATAGTGTATGCGCTTTGAGTTACTCCTTGAGTTGGATCTAATCAAAAATCTAACTTATCTATCTTAAATCTAATCAATTATTATTATTATTACTAATAATACTACAGGTTGTCTTTGGTCACAAGACCATGACAACGGCCATCCTTGAATCTGGACCACCAATTTAGAGCCAAGACCAAAGATATCGCCAAGATTCTCTCACGATTATTCTATAAGGATGTAGTTGCAAGTCAAGGGAACACTGAAGAAATCTCGACCAAAAGTCTTAAAGAGGAAGTTTCCCCATGTGCTG